>NW_027590431.1:0-180000 GCF_964213995.1 Mustelus asterias
CTGTCCTGGGAGTGTTTGATGGGGGACAGTGTAGAGGGAGCTTTAATCTGCATCAAACCCCGTGCTGTATCTGTCCAGGGAGTGTTTGATGGGGGACAGTGTAGAGGGAGCTTTACTCTGTATCTAACCCCGTGCTGTACCTGTCCAGGGTGTGTTTGATGGGGGACAATGTAGAGGGAGCTTTACTCTGTATCTAACCCCGTGCTGTACCTGTCCAGGGTGTGTTTGATGGGGGACAATGTAGAGGGAGCTTTACTCTGTATCTAGCCCCGTGCTGTACTTGTCCAGGGTGTGTTTGATGGGGGACAATGTAGAGGGAGCTTTACTCTGTATCTAACCCCGTGCTGTACCTGTCCTGGGAGTGTTTGATGGGGGACAGTGTAGAGGGAGCTTTACTCTGTATCTAACCCCGTGCTGTACCTGTCCAGGATGTGTTTGATGGGGGACAATGTAGAGGGAGCTTTACTCTGCATCTAACCCCGTGCTGTACCTGTCCTGGGAGTGTTTGATGGGGGACAGTGTAGAGGGAGCTTTACTCTGTATCTAACCCCGTGCTGTATCTGTCCTGGGAGTGTTTGATGGGGGACAGTGTAGAGGAAGCTTTTCTCTGCATCTAACCCCGTGCTGTACCTGTCCTGGGAGTGTTTGATGGGGACAGTGTAGAGGGAGCTTTACTCTGCATCTAACCCCGTGCTGTACCTGTCCTGGGAGTGTTTGATGGGGGACAGTGTAGAGGGAGCTTTACTCTGCATCTAACCCCGTGCTGTATCTGTCCTGGGAGTGTTTGATGGGGACAATGTAGAGGGAGCTTTACTCTGCATCTAACCCCGTGCTGTATCTGTCCTGGGAGTGTTTGATGGGGAAAATGTAGAGGGAGCTTTACTCTGCATCTATCCCCGTGCTGTACCTGTCCTGGCAGTGTTTGATGGGGGACAGTGTAGAGGGAGCTTTACTCTGCATCTAACCCCGTGCTGTACCTGTCCTGGGAGTGTTTGATGGGGGACAGTGTAGAGGGAGCTTTACTCTGCATCTAACCCCGTGCTGTACCTGTCCTGGGAGTGTTTGATGGGGGACAGTGTAGAGGGAGCTTTACTCTGCATCTAACCCCGTGCTGTATCTGTCCTGGGAGTGTTTGATGGGGACAATGTAGAGGGAGCTTTACTCTGCATCTAACCCCGTGCTGTATCTGTCCTGGGAGTGTTTGATGGGGACAATGTAGAGGGAGCTTTACTCTGCATCTATCCCCGTGCTGTACCTGTCCTGGCAGTGTTTGATGGGCGACAGTGTAGAGGGAGCTTTACTCTGCATCTAACCCCGTGCTGTACCTGTCCTGGGAGTGTTTGATGGGGGACAGTGTAGAGGGAGCTTTACTCTGCATCTAACCCCGTGCTGTACCTGTCCTGGGAGTGTTTGATGGGGACAGTGTAGAGGAAGCTTTACTCTGTATCTAACCCCGTGCTGTATCTGTCCAGGGAGTGTTTGATGGGGACAGTGTAGAGGGAGCTTTACTCTGCATCTAACCCCATGCTGTACCTGTCCTGGGAGTGTTTGATGGGGACAGTGTAGAGGGAGCTTTACTCTGCATCTAACCCCGTGCTCTACCTGTCCTGGGTGTGTTTGATGGGGACAGTGTAGAGGGAGCTTTACTCTGCATCGAACTCCGTGCTCTACCTGTCCTGGGTGTGTTTGATGGGGGACAGTGTCGAGGGAGCTTTACTCTGTATCTAACCCCGTGCTGCATCTGTCCTGGGAGTGTTTGATGGGGGACAGTGTCGAGGGAGCTTTACTCTGCATCTAACCCCGTGCTGTATCTGTCCTGGGAGTGTTTGATGGGGACAGTGTAGAGGGAGCTTTACTCTGTATCTAACCCCGTGCTGTACCTGTCCTGGGAGTGTTTGATGGGGACAGTGTAGAGGGAGCTTTACTCTGTATCTAACCCCGTGCTGTATCTGTCCTGGGAGTGTTTGATGGGGACAGTGTAGAGGAAGCTTTACTCTGCATCTAACCCCGTGCTGTACCTGTCCTGGGAGTGTTTGATGGGGGACAGTGTAGAGGGAGCTTTACTCTGTATCTAACCCCGTGCTGTATCTGTCCTGGGAGTGTTTGATGGGGGACAGTGTAGAGGAAGCTTTACTCTGCATCTAACCCCGTGCTGTACCTGTCCTGGGAGTGTTTGATGGGGACAGTGTAGAGGGAGCTTTACTCTGCATCTAACCCCGTGCTGTACCTGTCCTGGGAGTGTTTGATGGGGGACAGTGTAGAGGGAGCTTTACTCTGCATCAAACCCCGTGCTGTATCTGTCCTGGGAGTGTTTGATGGGGACAATGTAGAGGGAGCTTTACTCTGCATCTAACCCCGTGCTGTATCTGTCCTGGGAGTGTTTGATGGGGACAATGTAGAGGGAGCTTTACTCTGCATCTATCCCCGTGCTGTACCTGTCCTGGGAGTGTTTGATGGGGGACAGTGTAGAGGGAGCTTTACTCTGCATCTAACCCCGTGCTGTACCTGTCCTGGGAGTGTTTGATGGGGGACAGTTTAGAGGGAGCTTTACTCAGCATCTAACCCCGTGCTGTACCTGTCCTGGGAGCGTTTGATGGGGACAGTGTAGAGGATGCTTTACTCTGTATCTAACCCCGTGCTGTATCTGTCCAGGGAGTGTTTGATGGGGACAGTGTAGAGGGAGCTTTACTCTGCATCTAACCCCATGCTGTACCTGTCCTGGGAGTGTTTGATGGGGACAGTGTAGAGGGAGCTTTACTCTGTATCTAACCCCGTGCTGTATCTGTCCTGGGAGTGTTTGATGGGGGACAGTGTAGAGGAAGCTTTACTCTGCATCTAACCCCGTGCTGTACCTGTCCTGGGAGTGTTTGATGGGGACAGTGTAGAGGGAGCTTTACTCTGCATCTAACCCCGTGCTGTACCTGTCCTGGGAGTGTTTGATGGGGGACAGTGTAGAGGGAGCTTTACTCTGCATCTAACCCCGTGCTGTATCTGTCCTGGGAGTGTTTGATGGGGACAATGTAGAGGGAGCTTTACTCTGCATCTAACCCCGTGCTGTATCTGTCCTGGGAGTGTTTGATGGGGACAATGTAGAGGGAGCTTTACTCTGCATCTATCCCCGTGCTGTACCTGTCCTGGGAGTGTTTGATGGGGGACAGTGTAGAGGGAGCTTTACTCTGCATCTAACCCCGTGCTGTACCTGTCCTGGGAGTGTTTGATGGGGGACAGTGTAGAGGGAGCTTTACTCTGCATCTAACCCCGTGCTGTACCTGTCGTGGGAGTGTTTGATCGGGACAGTGTAGAGGAAGCTTTACTCTGTATCTAACCCCGTGCTGTATCTGTCCAGGGAGTGTTTGATGGGGACAGTGTAGAGGGAGCTTTACTCTGCATCTAACCCCATGCTGTACCTGTCCTGGGAGTGTTTGATGGGGACAGTGTAGAGGGAGCTTTACTCTGCATCTAACCCCGTGCTCTACCTGTCCTGGGTGTGTTTGATGGGGACAGTGTAGAGGGAGCTTTACTCTGCATCGAACCCCGTGCTCTACCTGTCCTGGGTGTGTTTGATGGGGGACAGTGTCGAGGGAGCTTTACTCTGTATCTAACCCCGTGCTGTATCTGTCCTGGGAGTGTTTGATGGGGGACAGTGTAGAGGGAGCTTTACTCTGCATCTAACCCCGTGCTGTATCTGTCCTGGGAGTGTTTGATGGGGACAGTGTAGAGGGAGCTTTACTCTGTATCTAACCCCGTGCTGTACCTGTCCTGGGAGTGTTTGATGGGGACAGTGTAGAGGGAGATTTACTCTGTATCTAACCCAGTGCTGTACCTGTCCTGGGAGTGTTTGATGGGGACAGTGTAGAGGAAGCTTTACTCTGTATCTAACCCCGTGCTCTACCTGTCCTGGGAGTGTTTGATGGGGACAGTGTACAGGAAGCTTTACTCTGCATCTAACCCCGTGCTGTACCTGTCCTGGGAGTGTTTGATGGGGGACAGTGTCGAGGCAGCTTTACTCTGTATCTAACCCCGTGCTGTACCTGTCCTGGGAGTGTTTGGTGGGGACAGTGTAGAAGGAGCTTTACTCTGCATCTAACCCCGTGCTGTATCTGTCCTGGGAGTGTTTGATGGGGGAAAATGTAGAGGAAGCTTTACTCTGCATCTAACCCCGTGCTGTACCTGTCCTGGGAGTGTTTGATGGGGACAGTGTAGAGGGAGCTTTACTCTGTATCTAACCCCGTGCTGTATCTGTCCTGGGAGTGTTTGATGGGGACAGTGTAGAGGAAGCTTTACTCTGCATCTAACCCCGTGCTGTACCTGTCCTGGGAGTGTTTGATGGGGGACAGTGTAGAGGGAGCTTTACTCTGTATCTAACCCCGTGCTGTATCTGTCCTGGGAGTGTTTGATGGGGGACAGTGTAGAGGAAGCTTTACTCTGCATCTAACCCCGTGCTGTACCTGTCCTGGGAGTGTTTGATGGGGACAGTGTAGAGGGAGCTTTACTCTGCATCTAACCCCGTGCTGTACCTGTCCTGGGAGTGTTTGATGGGGGACAGTGTAGAGGGATCTTTACTCTGCATCTAACCCCGTGCTGTATCTGTCCTGGAAGTGTTTGATGGGGACAATGTAGAGGGAGCTTTACTCTGCATCTAACCCCGTGCTGTATCTGTCCTGGGAGTGTTTGATGGGGACAATGTAGAGGGAGCTTTACTCTGCATCTATCCCCGTGCTGTACCTGTCCTGGGAGTGTTTGATGGGGGACAGTGTAGAGGGAGCTTTACTCTGCATCTAACCCCGTGCTGTACCTGTCCTGGGAGTGTTTGATGGGGGACAGTGTAGAGGGAGCTTTACTCTGCATCTAACCCCGTGCTGTACCTGTCCTGGGAGCGTTTGATGGGGACAGTGTAGAGGAAGCTTTACTCTGTATCTAACCCCGTGCTGTATCTGTCCAGGGAGTGTTTGATGGGGACAGTGTAGAGGAAGCTTTACTCTGTATCTAACCCCGTGCTGTATCTGTCCTGGGAGTGTTTGATGGGGGACAGTGTAGAGGAAGCTTTACTCTGCATCTAACCCCGTGCTGTACCTGTCCTGGGAGTGTTTGATGGGGACAGTGTAGAGGGAGCTTTACTCTGCATCTAACCCCGTGCTGTACCTGTCCTGGGAGTGTTTGATGGGGGACAGTGTAGAGGGAGCTTTACTCTGCATCTAACCCCGTGCTGTATCTGTCCTGGGAGTGTTTGATCGGGACAATGTAGAGGGAGCTTTACTCTGCATCTAACCCCGTGCTGTATCTGTCCTGGGAGTGTTTGATGGGGACAATGTAGAGGGAGCTTTACTCTGCATCTATCCCCGTGCTGTACCTGTCCTGGGAGTGTTTGATGGGGGACAGTGTAGAGGGAGCTTTACTCTGCATCTAACCCCGTGCTGTACCTGTCCTGGGATTGTTTGATGGGGGACAGTGTAGAGGGAGCTTTACTCTGCATCTAACCCCGTGCTGTACCTGTCCTGGGAGTGTTTGATGGGGACAGTGTAGTGGGAGCTTTACTCTGCATCTAACCCCGTGCTGTACCTGTCCTGGGAGTGTTTGATGGGGGACAGTGTAGAGGGAGCTTTACTCTGCATCTAACCCCGTGCTGTATCTGTCCTGGGAGTGTTTGATGGGGACAATGTAGAGGGAGCTTTACTCTGCATCTAACCCCGTGCTGTATCTGTCCTGGGAGTGTTTGATGGGGACAATGTAGAGGGAGCTTTACTCTGCATCTATCCCCGTGCTGTACCTGTCCTGGGAGTGTTTGATGGGGGACAGTGTAGAGGGAGCTTTACTCTGCATCTAACCCCGTGCTGTACCTGTCCTGGGAGTGTTTGATGGGGGACAGTGTAGAGGGAGCTTTACTCTGCATCTAACCCCGTGCTGTACCTGTCCTGGGAGCGTT
Organism: Mustelus asterias; assembly: GCF_964213995.1. Classification (NCBI taxonomy): domain Eukaryota; kingdom Metazoa; phylum Chordata; class Chondrichthyes; order Carcharhiniformes; family Triakidae; genus Mustelus; species Mustelus asterias. Next base: position 5,924 of record NW_027590431.1, read on the forward strand.
TGATGGGGACAGTGTAGAGGAAGCTTTACTCTGTATCTAACCCCGTGCTGTATCTGTCCAGGGAGTGTTTGATGGGGACAGTGTAGAGGGAGCTTTACTCTGCATCTAACCCCATGCTGTACCTGTCCTGGGAGTGTTTGATGGGGACAGTGTAGAGGGAGCTTTACTCTGTATCTAACCCCGTGCTGTATCTGTCCTGGGAGTGTTTGATGGGGGACAGTGTAGAGGAAGCTTTACTCTGCATCTAACCCCGTGCTGTACCTGTCCTGGGAGTGTTTGATGGGGACAGTGTAGAGGGAGCTTTACTCTGCATCTAACCCCGTGCTGTACCTGTCCTGGGAGTGTTTGATGGGGGACAGTGTAGAGGGAGCATTACTCTGCATCTAACCCCGTGCTGTATCTGTCCTGGGAGTGTTTGATGGGGACAATGTAGAGGGAGCTTTACTCTGCATCTAACCCCGTGCTGTATCTGTCCTGGGAGTGTTTGATGGGGACAATGTAGAGGGAGCTTTACTCTGCATCTATCCCCGTGCTGTACCTGTCCTGGGAGTGTTTGATGGGGGACAGTGTAGAGGGAGCTTTACTCTGCATCTAACCCCGTGCTGTACCTGTCCTGGGAGTGTTTGATGGGGGACAGTGTAGAGGGAGCTTTACTCTGCATCTAACCCCGTGCTGTACCTGTCCTGGGAGTGTTTGATGGGGACAGTGTAGAGGAAGCTTTACTCTGTATCTAACCCCGTGCTGTATCTGTCCAGGGAGTGTTTGATGGGGACAGTGTAGAGGGAGCTTTACTCTGCATCTAACCCCATGCTTTACCTGTCCTGGGAGTGTTTGATGGGGACAGTGTAGAGGGAGCTTTACTCTGCATCTAACCCCGTGCTCTACCTGTCCTGGGTGTGTTTGATGGGGACAGTGTAGAGGGAGCTTTACTCTGCATCGAACCCCGTGCTCTACCTGTCCTGGGTGTGTTTGATGGGGGACAGTGTCGAGGGAGCTTTACTCTGTATCTAACCCCGTGCTGTATCTGTCCTGGGAGTGTTTGATGGGGGACAGTGTCGAGGGAGCTTTACTCTGCATCTAACCCCGTGCTGTATCTGTCCTGGGAGTGTTTGATGGGGACAGTGTAGAGGGAGCTTTACTCTGTATCTAACCCCGTGCTGTACCTGTCCTGGGAGTGTTTGATGGGGACAGTGTAGAGGGAGCTTTACTCTGTATCTAACCCAGTGCTGTACCTGTCCTGGGAGTGTTTGATGGGGACAGTGTAGAGGAAGGTTTACTCTGTATCTAACCCCGTGCTGTACCTGTCCTGGGAGTGTTTGATGGGGACAGTGTAGAGGAAGCTTTACTCTGTATCTAACCCCGTGCTGTACCTGTCCTGGGAGTGTTTGATGGGGACAGTGTAGAGGAAGCTTTACTCTGCATCTAACCCCGTGCTGTACCTGTCCTGGGAGTGTTTGATGGGGGACAGTGTCGAGGCAGCTTTACTCTGTATCTAACCCCGTGCTGTACCTGTCCTGGGAGTGTTTGATGGGGACAGTGTAGAGGGAGCTTTACTCTGCATCTAACCCCGTGCTGTACCTGTCCTGGGAGTGTTTGATGGGGGACAGTGTAGAGGGAGCATTACTCTGCATCTAACCCCGTGCTGTATCTGTCCTGGGAGTGTTTGATGGGGACAATGTAGAGGGAGCTTTACTCTGCATCTAACCCCGTGCTGTATCTGTCCTGGGAGTGTTTGATGGGGACAATGTAGAGGGAGCTTTACTCTGCATCTATCCCCGTGCTGTACCTGTCCTGGGAGTGTTTGATGGGGGACAGTGTAGAGGGAGCTTTACTCTGCATCTAACCCCGTGCTGTACCTGTCCTGGGAGTGTTTGATGGGGGACAGTGTAGAGGGAGCTTTACTCTGCATCTAACCCCGTGCTGTACCTGTCCTGGGAGTGTTTGATGGGGACAGTGTAGAGGAAGCTTTACTCTGTATCTAACCCCGTGCTGTATCTGTCCAGGGAGTGTTTGATGGGGACAGTGTAGAGGGAGCTTTACTCTGCATCTAACCCCATGCTTTACCTGTCCTGGGAGTGTTTGATGGGGACAGTGTAGAGGGAGCTTTACTCTGCATCTAACCCCGTGCTCTACCTGTCCTGGGTGTGTTTGATGGGGACAGTGTAGAGGGAGCTTTACTCTGCATCGAACCCCGTGCTCTACCTGTCCTGGGTGTGTTTGATGGGGGACAGTGTCGAGGGAGCTTTACTCTGTATCTAACCCCGTGCTGTATCTGTCCTGGGAGTGTTTGATGGGGGACAGTGTCGAGGGAGCTTTACTCTGCATCTAACCCCGTGCTGTATCTGTCCTGGGAGTGTTTGATGGGGACAGTGTAGAGGGAGCTTTACTCTGTATCTAACCCCGTGCTGTACCTGTCCTGGGAGTGTTTGATGGGGACAGTGTAGAGGGAGCTTTACTCTGTATCTAACCCAGTGCTGTACCTGTCCTGGGAGTGTTTGATGGGGACAGTGTAGAGGAAGGTTTACTCTGTATCTAACCCCGTGCTGTACCTGTCCTGGGAGTGTTTGATGGGGACAGTGTAGAGGAAGCTTTACTCTGTATCTAACCCCGTGCTGTACCTGTCCTGGGAGTGTTTGATGGGGACAGTGTAGAGGAAGCTTTACTCTGCATCTAACCCCGTGCTGTACCTGTCCTGGGAGTGTTTGATGGGGGACAGTGTCGAGGCAGCTTTACTCTGTATCTAACCCCGTGCTGTACCTGTCCTGGGAGTGTTTGATGGGGACAGTGTAGAGGGAGCTTTACTCTGCATCTAACCCCGTGCTGTATCTGTCCTGGGAGTGTTTGATGGGGGACAATGTAGAGGAAGCTTTACTCTGCATCTAACCCCGTGCTGTACCTTTCCTGGGAGTGTTTGATGGGGGACAGTGTAGAGGAAGCTTTACTCTGTATCTAACCCCGTGCTGTATCTGTCCTGGGAGTGTTTGATGGGGGACAGTGTAGAGGAAGCTTTACTCTGCATCTAACCCCGTGCTGTACCTGTCCTGGGAGTGTTTGATGGGGACAGTGTAGAGGGAGCTTTACTCTGCATCTAACCCCGTGCTGTACCTGTCCTGGGAGTGTTTGATGGGGGACAGTGTAGAGGGAGCTTTACTCTGCATCTAACCCCGTGCTGTATCTGTCCTGGGAGTGTTTGATGGGGACAATGTAGAGGGAGCTTTACTCTGCATCTAACCCCGTGCTGTATCTGTCCTGGGAGTGTTTGATGGGGACAATGTAGAGGGAGCTTTACTCTGCATCTATCCCCGTGCTGTACCTGTCCTGGGAGTGTTTGATGGGGGACTGTGTAGAGGGAGCTTTACTCTGCATCTAACCCCGTGCTGTACCTGTCCTGGGAGTGTTTGATGGGGGACAGTGTAGAGGGAGCTTTACTCTGCATCTAACCCCGTGCTGTACCTGTCCTGGGAGTGTTTGATGGGGACAGTGTAGAGGGAGCTTTACTCTGCATCTAACCCCGTGCTGTACCTGTCCTGGGAGTGTTTGATGGGGGACAGTGTAGAGGGAGCTTTACTCTGCATTTAACCCCGTGCTGTATCTGTCCTGGGAGTGTTTGATGGGGACAATGTAGAGGGAGCTTTACTCTGCATCTAACCCCGTGCTGTATCTGTCCTGGGAGTGTTTGATGGGGACAATGTAGAGGGAGCTTTACTCTGCATCTATCCCCGTGCTGTACCTGTCCTGGGAGTGTTTGATGGGGGACAGTGTAGAGGGAGCTTTACTCTGCATCTAACCCCGTGCTGTACCTGTCCTGGGAGTGTTTGATGGGGGAGAGTGTGGAGGGAGCTTTACTCTGCATCTAACCCCGTGCTGTACCTGTCCTGGGAGCGTTTGATGGGGACAGTGTAGAGGAAGCTTTACTCTGTATCTAACCCCGTGCTGTATCTGTCCAGGGAGTGTTTGATGGGGACAGTGTAGAGGGAGCTTTATTCTGCATCTAACCCCATGCTGTACCTGTCCTGGGAGTGTTTGATGGGGACAGTGTAGAGGGAGCTTTACTCTGTATCTAACCCCGTGCTGTATCTGTCCTGGGAGTGTTTGATGGGGGACAGTGTAGAGGGAGCATTACTCTGCATCTAACCCCGTGCTGTATCTGTCCTGGGAGTGTTTGATGGGGACAATGTAGAGGGAGCTTTACTCTGCATCTAACCCCGTGCTGTATCTGTCCTGGGAGTGTTTGATGGGGACAATGTAGAGGGAGCTTTACTCTGCATCTATCCCCGTGCTGTACCTGTCCTGGGAGTGTTTGATGGGGGACAGTGTAGAGGGAGCTTTACTCTGCATCTAACCCCGTGCTGTACCTGTCCTGGGAGTGTTTGATGGGGGACAGTGGAGAGGGAGCTTTACTCTGCATCTAACCCCGTGCTGTACCTGTCCTGGGAGTGTTTGATGGGGACAGTGTAGAGGGAGCTTTACTCTGTATCTAACCCCGTGCTGTATCTGTCCAGGGAGTGTTTGATGGGGACAGTGTAGAGGGAGCTTTACTCTGCATCTAACCCCATGCTGTACCTGTCCTGGGAGTGTTTGATGGGGGACAGTGCAGAGGGAGCTTTACTCTGCATCTAACCCCGTGCTGTACCTGTCCTGGGAGTGTTTGATGGGGGACAGTGTAGAGGGAGCTTTACTCTGCATCTAACCCCGTGCTGTACCTGTCCTGGGAGCGTTTGATGGGGACAGTGTAGAGGAAGCTTTACTCTGTATCTAACCCCGTGCTGTATCTGTGCAGGGAGAGTTTGATGGGGACAGTGTAGAGGGAGCTTTACTCTGCATCTAACCCCATGCTGTACCTGTCCTGGGAGTGTTTGATGGGGACAGTGTAGAGGGAGCTTTACTCTGCATCTAACCCCGTGCTCTACCTGTCCTGGGTGTGTTTGATGGGGACAGTGTAGAGGGAGCTTTACTCTGCATCTAACCCCGTGCTCTACCTGTCCTGGGTGTGTTTGATGGGGACAGTGTAGAGGGAGCTTTACTCTGCATCTAACCCCGTGCTGTATCTGTCCTGGGAGTGTTTGATGGGGGACAATGTGGAGGAAGCTTTACTCTGCATCTAACCCCGTGCTGTACCTGTCCTGGGAGTGTTTGATGGGGGACAGTGTAGAGGAAGCTTTACTCTGTATCTAACCCCGTGCTGTATCTGTCCTGGGAGTGTTTGATGGGGGACAGTGTAGAGGAAGCTTTACTCTGCATCTAACCCCGTGCTGTACCTGTCCTGGGAGTGTTTGATGGGGACAGTGTAGAGGGAGCTTTACTCTGCATCTAACCCCGTGCTGTACTTGTCCTGGGAGTGTTTGATGGGGGACAGTGTAGAGGGAGCTTTACTCTGCATCTAACCCCGTGCTGTATCTGTCCTGGGAGTGTTTGATGGGGACAATGTAGAGGGAGCTTTACTCTGCATCTAACCCCGTGCTGTATCTGTCCTGGGAGTGTTTGATGGGGACAATGTAGAGGGAGCTTTACTCTGCATCTATCCCCGTGCTGTACCTGTCCTGGGAGTGTTTGATGGGGGACAGTGTAGAGGGAGCTTTACTCTGCATCTAACCCCGTGCTGTACCTGTCCTGGGAGTGTTTGATGGGGGACAGTGTAGAGGGAGCTTTACTCTGCATCTAACCCCGTGCTGTACCTGTCCTGGGAGTGTTTAATGGGGACAGTGTAGAGGAAGCTTTACTCTGTATCTAACCCCGTGCTGTATCTGTCCAGGGAGTGTTTGATGGGGACAGTGTAGAGGGAGCTTTACTCTGCATCTAACCCCATGCTGTACCTGTCCTGGGAGTGTTTGATGGGGACAGTGTAGGGGGAGCTTTACTCTGCATCTAACCCCGTGCTCTACCTGTCCTGGGTGTGTTTGATGGGGACAGTGTAGAGGGAGCTTTACTCTGCATCTAACCCCGTGCTCTACCTGTCCTGGGTGTGTTTGATGGGGGACAGTGTCGAGGGAGCTTTACTCTGTATCTCACCCCGTGCTGTATCTGTCCTGGGAGTGTTTGATGGGGGACAGTGTCGAGGGAGCTTTACTCTGCATCTAACCCCGTGCTGTATCTGTCCTGGGAGTGTTTGATGGGGACAGTGTAGAGGGAGCTTTACTCTGTATCTAACCCCGTGCTGTACCTGTCCTGGGAGTGTTTGATGGGGGACAGTGTCGAGGGAGCTTTACTCTGCATCTAACCCCGTGCTGTATCTGTCCTGGGAGTGTTTGATGGGGACAGTGTAGAGGGAGCTTTACTCTGTATCTAACCCCGTGCTGTACCTGTCCTGGGAGTGTTTGATGGGGGACAGTGTCGAGGGAGCATTACTCTGTATCTAACCCCGTGCTGTACCTGTCCTGGGAGTGTTTGATGGGGGACAGTGTCGAGGCAGCTTTATTCTGTACCTAAACCCATGCTGTACCTGTCCTGGGAGTGTTTGATGGGGACAGTGTAGAGGGAGCTTTACTCTGTATGTAACCCCGTGCTGTACCTGTCCTGGGAGTGTTTGATGGGGACAGTGTAGAGGGAGGTTTACTCTGTATCTAACCCCGTGCTGTACCTGTCCTGGGAGTTTTTGATGGGGACAGTGTAGAGGGAGCTTTACTCTGTATCTAACCCCGTGCTGTACCTGTCCTGGGAGTGTTTGATGGGGACAGTGTAGAGGGAGCTTTACTCTGTATCTAACCCCGTGCTGTACCTGTCCTGGGAGTGTTTGATGGGGACAGTGTAGAGGGAGGTTTACTCTGTATCTAACCCTGTGCTGTACCTGTCCTGGGAGTGTTTGACGGGGACAGTGTAGAGGGAGCTTTACTCTGCATCTAACCCCGTGCTGTACCTGTCCTGGGAGTGTTTGATGGGGGACAGTGTAGAGGGAGCTTTACTCTGCATCTAACCCCGTGCTGTACCTGTCCTGGGAGTGTTTGATGGGGACAGTGTAGAGGAAGCTTTACTCTGTATCTAACCCCGTGCTGTATCTGTCCAGGGAGTGTTTGATGGGGACAGTGTAGAGGGAGCTTTACTCTGCATCTAACCCCATGCTGTACCTGTCCTGGGAGTGTTTGATGGGGACAGTGTAGAGGGAGCTTTACTCTGCATCTAACCCCGTGCTCTACCTGTCCTGGGTGTGTTTGATGGGGACAGTGTAGAGGGAGCTTTACTCTGCATCGAACCCCGTGCTCTACCTGTCCTGGGTGTGTTTGATGGGGGACAGTGTCGAGGGAGCTTTACTCTGTATCTAACCCCGTGCTGTATCTGTCCTGGGAGTGTTTGATGGGGGACAGTGTCGAGGGAGCATTACTCTGCATCTAACCCCGTGCTGTATCTGTCCTGGGAGTGTTTGATGGGGGACAGTGTAGAGGGAGCTTTACTCTGTATCTAACCCCGTGCTGTACCTGTCCTGGGAGTGTTTGATGGGGACAGTGTAGAGGGAGCTTTACTCTGTATCTAACCCCGTGCTGTCCCTGTCCTGGGAGTGTTTGATGGGGACAGTGTAGAGGAAGCTTTACTCTGTATCTAACCCCGTGCTGTACCTGTCCTGGGAGTGTTTGATGGGGACAGTGTAGAGGAAGCTTTACTCTGCATCTAACCCCGTGCTGTACCTGTCCTGGGAGTGTTTGATGGGGGACAGTGTCGAGGCAGCTTTACTCTGTATCTAACCCCGTGCTGTACCTGTCCTGGGAGTGTTTGATGGGGACAGTGTAGAGGGAGCTTTACTCTGCATCTAACCCCGTGCTGTATCTGTCCTGGGAGTGTTTGATGGGGGAAAATTTAGAGGAAGCTTTACTCTGCATCTAACCCCGTGCTGTACCTGTCCTGGGAGTGTTTGATGGGGACAGTGTAGAGGGAGCTTTACTCTGTATCTAACCCCGTGCTGTATCTGTCCTGGGAGTGTTTGATGGGGACAGTGTAGAGGAAGCTTTACTCTGCATCTAACCCCGTGCTGTACCTGTCCTGGGAGTGTTTGATGGGGGACAGTGTAGAGGGAGCTTTACTCTGTATCTAACCCCGTGCTGTATCTGTCCTGGGAGTGTTTGATGGGGGACAGTGTAGAGGAAGCTTTACTCTGCATCTAACCCCGTGCTGTACCTGTCCTGGGAGTGTTTGATGGGGACAGTGTAGAGGGAGCTTTACTCTGCATCTAACCCCGTGCTGTACCTGTCCTGGGAGTGTTTGATGGGGGACAGTGTAGAGGGAGCTTTATTCTGCATCTAACCCCGTGCTGTATCTGTCCTGGGAGTGTTTGATGGGGACAATGTAGAGGGAGCTTTACTCTGCATCTAACCCCGTGCTGTATCTGTCCTGGGAGTGTTTGATGGGGACAATGTAGAGGGAGCTTTACTCTGCATCTATCCCCGTGCTGTACCTGTCCTGGGAGTGTTTGATGGGGGACAGTGTAGAGGGAGCTTTACTCTGCATCTAACCCCGTGCTGTACCTGTCCTGGGAGTGTTTGATGGGGGACAGTGTAGAGGGAGCTTTTCTCTGCATCTCACCCCGTGCTGTACCTGTCCTGGGAGCGTTTGATGGGGACAGTGTAGAGGAAGCTTTACTCTGTATCTAACCCCGTGCTGTATCTGTCCTGGGAGTGTTTGATGGGGACAGTGTAGAGGGAGCTTTACTCTGTATCTCACCCCGTGCTGTACCTGTCCTGGGAGTGTTTGATGGGGACAGTGTAGAGGGAGCTTTACTCTGTATCTAACCCCGTGCTGTACCTGTCCTGGGAGTGTTTGATGGGGACAGTGTAGAGGAAGCTTTACTCTGTATCTAACCCCGTGCTGTACCTGTCCTGGGAGTGTTTGATGGGGACAGTGTAGAGGAAGCTTTACTCTGCATCTAAACCCGTGCTGTACCTGTCCTGGGAGTGTTTGATGGGGGACACTGTCGAGGCAGCTTTACTCTGTATCTAACCCCGTGCTGTACCTGTCCTGGGAGTGTTTGATGGGGGACAGTGTCGAGGGAGCTTTACTCTGCATCTAACCCCGTGCTGTATCTGTCCTGGGAGTGTTTGATGGGGACAGTGTAGAGGGAGCTTTACTCTGTATCTCACCCCGTGCTGTACCTGTCCTGGGAGTGTTTGATGGGGACAGTGTAGAGGGAGCTTTACTCTGTATCTAACCCCGTGCTGTACCTGTCCTGGGAGTGTTTGATGGGGACAGTGTAGAGGAAGCTTTACTCTGTATCTAAACCCGTGCTGTACCTGTCCTGGGAGTGTTTGATGGGGACAGTGTAGAGGAAGCTTTACTCTGCATCTAACCCCGTGCTGTACCTGTCCTGGGAGTGTTTGATGGGGGACAGTGTCGAGGCAGCTTTACTCTGTATCTAACCCCGTGCTGTACCTGTCCTGGGAGTTTTTGATGGGGACAGTGTAGAGGGAGCTTTACTCTGTATCTAACCCCGTGCTGTACCTGTCCTGGGAGTGTTTGATGGGGACAGTGTAGAGGGAGCTTTACTCTGTATCTAACCCCGTGCTGCACCTGTCCGGGGAGTGTTTGATGGGGACAGTGTGGATGGAGCTTTACTTTGTACCTAAACGCGTGCTGTACCTCTCCTGAGAATGTTTGATTGGGACAGTGTCGAGGGAGCATTACTCTGCATCTAACCCCGTGCTGTATCTGTCCTGGGAGTGTTTGATGGGGACAGTGTAGAGGGAGCTTTACTCTGTATCTAACCCCGTGCTGTACCTGTCCTGGGAGTGTTTGATGGGGACAGTGTAGAGGGAGCTTTACTCTGTATCTAACCCCGTGCTGTCCCTGTCCTGGGAGTGTTTGATGGGGACAGTGTAGAGGAAGCTTTACTCTGTATCTAACCCCGTGCTGTACCTGTCCTGGGAGTGTTTGATGGGGACAGTGTAGAGGAAGCTTTACTCTGCATCTAACCCCGTGCTGTACCTGTCCTGGGAGTGTTTGATGGGGGACAGTGTCGAGGCAGCTTTACTCTGTATCTAACCCCGTGCTGTACCTGTCCTGGGAGTGTTTGATGGGGACAGTGTAGAGGGAGCTTTACTCTGCATCTAACCCCGTGCTGTATCTGTCCTGGGAGTGTTTGATGGGGGAAAATGTAGAGGAAGCTTTACTCTGCATCTAACCCCGTGCTGTACCTGTCCTGGGAGTGTTTGATGGGGACAGTGTAGAGGGAGCTTTACTCTGTATCTAACCCCGTGCTGTATCTGTCCTGGGAGTGTTTGATGGGGACAGTGTAGAGGAAGCTTTACTCTGCATCTAACCCCGTGCTGTACCTGTCCTGGGGGTGTTTGATGGGGGACAGTGTAGAGGGAGCTTTACTCTGTATCTAACCCCGTGCTGTATCTGTCCTGGGAGTGTTTGATGGGGGACAGTGTAGAGGAAGCTTTACTCTGCATCTAACCCCGTGTTGTACCTGTCCTGGGAGTGTTTGATGGGGACAGTGTAGAGGGAGCTTTACTCTGCATCTAACCCCGTGCTGTACCTGTCCTGGGAGTGTTTGATGGGGGACAGTGTAGAGGGAGCTTTATTCTGCATCTAACCCCGTGCTGTATCTGTCCTGGGAGTGTTTGATGGGGACAATGTAGAGGGAGCTTTACTCTGCATCTAACCCCGTGCTGTATCTGTCCTGGGAGTGTTTGATGGGGACAATGTAGAGGGAGCTTTACTCTGCATCTATCCCCGTGCTGTACCTGTCCTGGGAGTGTTTGATGGGGGACAGTGTAGAGGGAGCTTTACTCTGCATCTAACCCCGTGCTGTACCTGTCCTGGGAGTGTTTGATGGGGGACAGTGTAGAGGGAGCTTTTCTCTGCATCTAACCCCGTGCTGTACCTGTCCTGGGAGCGTTTGATGGGGACAGTGTAGAGGAAGCTTTACTCTGTATCTAACCCCGTGCTGTATCTGTCCAGGGAGTGTTTGATGGGGACAGTGCAGAGGGAGCTTTACTCTGCATCTAACCCCATGCTGTACCTGTCCTGGGAGTGTTTGATGGGGACAGTGTAGAGGGAGCTTTACTCTGCATCTAACCCCGTGCTCTACCTGTCCTGGGTGTGTTTGATGGGGACAGTGTAGAGGGAGCTTTACTCTGCATCTAACCCCGTGCTCTACCTGTCCTGGGTGTGTTTGATGGGGGACAGTGTCGAGGGAGCTTTACTCTGTATCTAACCCCGTGCTGTATCTGTCCTGGGAGTGTCTGATGGGGGACAGTGTCGAGGGAGCTTTACTCTGCATCTAACCCCGTGCTGTATCTGTCCTGGGAGTGTTTGATGGGGACAGTGTAGAGGGAGCTTTACTCTGTATCTCACCCCGTGCTGTACCTGTCCTGGGAGTGTTTGATGGGGACAGTGTAGAGGGAGCTTTACTCTGTATCTAACCCCGTGCTGTACCTGTCCTGGGAGTGTTTGATGGGGACAGTGTAGAGGAAGCTTTACTCTGTATCTAACCCCGTGCTGTACCTGTCCTGGGAGTGTTTGATGGGGACAGTGTAGAGGAAGCTTTACTCTGCATCTAACCCCGTGCTGTACCTGTCCTGGGAGTGTTTGATGGGGGACAGTGTCGAGGCAGCTTTACTCTGTATCTAACCCCGTGCTGTACCTGTCCTGGGAGTGTTTGATGGGGGACAGTGTCGAGGGAGCTTTACTCTGCATCTGACCCCGTGCTGTATCTGTCCTGGGAGTGTTTGATGGGGACAGTGTAGAGGGAGCTTTACTCTGTATCTCACCCCGTGCTGTACCTGTCCTGGGAGTGTTTGATGGGGACAGTGTAGAGGGAGCTTTACTCTGTATCTAACCCCGTGCTGTACCTGTCCTGGGAGTGTTTGATGGGGACAGTGTAGAGGAAGCTTTACTCTGTATCTAAACCCGTGCTGTACCTGTCCTGGGAGTGTTTGATGGGGACAGTGTAGAGGAAGCTTTACTCTGCATCTAACCCCGTGCTGTACCTGTCCTGGGAGTGTTTGATGGGGGACAGTGTCGAGGCAGCTTTACTCTGTATCTAACCCCGTGCTGTACCTGTCCTGGGAGTTTTTGATGGGGACAGTGTCGAGGGAGCTTTACTCTGTATCTAACCCCGTGCTGTACCTGTCCTGGGAGTGTTTGATGGGGACAGTGTAGAGGGAGCTTTACTCTGTATCTAACCCCGTGCTGCACCTGTCCGGGGAGTGTTTGATGGGGACAGTGTGGATGGAGCTTTACTTTGTACCTAAACGCGTGCTGTACCTCTCCTGAGAATGTTTGATTGGGACAGTGTAGAGGGAGCTTTACTCTGTATCTAACCCCGTGCTGTATCTGTCCTGGGAGTGTTTGATGGGGGACAGTGTAGTGGAAGCTGTACTCTGCATCTAACCCCGTGCTGTACCTGTCCTGGGAGTGTTTGATGGGGGACAGTGTAGAGGAAGCTTTACTCTGTATCTAACCCCGTGCTGTATCTGTCCTGGGAGTGTTTGATGGGGGACAGTGTAGAGGAAGCTTTACTCTGCATCTAACCCCGTGCTGTACCTGTCCTGGGAGTGTTTGATGGGGACAGTGTAGAGGGAGCTTTACTCTGCATCTAACCCCGTGCTGTACCTGTCCTGGGAGTGTTTGATGGGGGACAGTGTAGAGGGAGCTTTACTCTGCATCTAACCCCGTGCTGTATCTGTCCTGGGAGTGTTTGATGGGGACAATGTAGAGGGAGCTTTACTCTGCATCTAACCCCGTGCTGTATCTGTCCTGGGAGTGTTTGATGGGGACAATGTAGAGGGAGCTTTACTCTGCATCTATCCCCGTACTGTACCTGTCCTGGGAGTGTTTGATGGGGGACAGTGTAGAGGGAGCTTTACTCTGCATCTAACCCCGTGCTGTACCTGTCCTGGGAGTGTTTGTTGGGGGACAGTGTAGAGGGAGCTTTACTCTGCATCTAACCCCGTGCTGTACCTGTCCTGGGAGTGTTTGATGGGGACAGTGTAGAGGAAGCTTTACTCTGTATCTAACCCCGTGCTGTATCTGTCCAGGGAGTGTTTGATGGGGACAGTGTAGAGGGAGCTTTACTCTGCATCTAACCCCATGCTGTACCTGTCCTGGGAGTGTTTGATGGGGACAGTGTAGAGGGAGCTTTACTCTGCATCTAACCCCGTGCTCTACCTGTCCTGGGTGTGTTTGATGGGGACAGTGTAGAGGGAGCTTTACTCTGCATCTAACCCCGTGCTCTACCTGTCCTGGGTGTGTTTGATGGGGGACAGTGTCGAGGGAGCTTTACTCTGTATCTAACCCCGTGCTGTATCTGTCCTGGGAGTGTTTGATGGGGGACAGTGTCGAGGGAGCTTTACTCTGCATCTAACCCCGTGCTGTATCTGTCCTGGGAGTGTTTGATGGGGACAGTGTAGAGGGAGCTTTACTCTGTATCTAACCCCGTGCTGTACCTGTCCTGGGAGTGTTTGATGGGGGACAGTGTAGCGGGAGCTTTACTCTGTATCTAACCCCGTGCTGTACCTGTCCTGGGAGTGTTTGATGGGGGACAGTGTCGAGGCAGCTTTATTCTGTACCTAAACCCATGCTGTACCTGTCCTGGGAGTGTTTGATGGGGACAGTGTAGAGGGAGCTTTACTCTGTATGTAACCCCGTGCTGTACCTGTCCTGGGAGTGTTTGATGGGGACAGTGTAGAGGGAGGTTTACTCTGTATCTAACCCCGTGCTGTACCTGTCCTGGGAGTTTTTGATGGGGACAGTGTAGAGGGAGCTTTACTCTGTATCTAACCCCGTGCTGTACCTGTCCTGGGAGTGTTTGATGGGGACAGTGTAGAGGGAGCTTTACTCTGTATCTAACCCCGTGCTGTACCTGTCCTGGGAGTGTTTGATGGGGACAGTGTAGAGGGAGGTTTACTCTGTATCTTACCCCGTGCTGTACCTGTCCTGGGAGTTTTTGATGGGGACAGTGTAGAGGGAGCTTTACTCTGCATCTAACCCCGTGCTGTACCTGTCCTGGGAGTGTTTGATGGGGACAGTGTAGAGGGAGCTTTACTCTGTATCTAACCCCGTGCTGCACCTGTCCGGGGAGTGTTTGATGGGGACAGTGTGGATGGAGCTTTACTTTGTACCTAAACGCATGCTGTACCTCTCCTGAGAATGTTTGATGGGGACAGTGTAGAGGGAGCTTTACTCTGTATCTAACCCCGTGCTGTACCTGTCCTGGGAGTGTTTGATGGGGGACAGTGTAGAGGGAGCTTTACTCTGTATCTAACCCCATGCTGTACCTGTCCTGGGAGTACTTGATGGGGGACAATGTAGAGGGAGCTTTACTCTGTATCTAACCCCGTGCTGTACCTGTCCTGGGAGTGTTTGATGGGGGACAATGTAGAGGGAGCTTTGCTCTATACCGATCCCCATGCTGTACCTGTCAGGGAATGGTTTCAGATCAAAGAGCGCCTGGTGGACTGAAGTGCATTTGCTTCAATGTGAAAAGTTTTCCAGGTAAGACAGAAGGACTGAGAGCTTGGATTATTATTTGGAACTTTGATGTTGTTGCCATTCCAGAGACTTGGTTAAGGGAAGGACAGGATTGACAGTTTAACATTCGCGGATACAGATGCTTAAGGCTGGACAGAGGGGCATGTAAAAGGGGTGGTGGAGTTGCACTACTTTTTAAGGGGAATGTCGCAGCTGTAGTGCGGGAGGACAACTCGGAGTGCTCAGACAGCGAAACAATGTGGGAAGAGCTCAGGAATAGGAAGAGTGTAGTTTCAATGTTGGGAGTTTCCTACACGCCTCCCAAGGGCCTGCGGGAGATAGAGGAACAGATATGGAGGCAGATTTCGGCAAGGTGTAAAAGTAACAGGGTTGTTGTGATGGGTGATTTTAACTTCACCTGTATTACCTGGGACTCACTTCGTCCGGGGGGAATGGGGCAGAGTTTGTAAGGACTATATAGGAGGGCTTCATCAAACAGTATGTCGATAGTCCAACGAGAGCAGGGGCCATACTGGACCTGCAATTGGGGAATGAGTCCAGCCAGGTGGCCGAGGTTTCAGCAGGGGAGCAGATCGGGAACAGTGACCACAACAGTAAGCTTCAAGGTACTGATGGATAGAGATAAGTGTAGTCCTCAAGTGAAGATGCTAAATTGGAAGAAGTCTAGTTACAACAGTGTTTGGCATGAACTGAAGGATGTAGATTGGGGGCAGATGTTTGAGGGCAAATCAACGTCTGGCATTTCGGGAGATCGAATGTAAGGGGGAGCTATACAATAAATGGCAGAACCATCAGTAGTCTCGACACACAGACAAGTCCACAGATCCTTAAAGGTGGCAGCACAGGTGGAGAGGGTGGTCAAGAAGGTATATGGCATGCTTGCCTTTATTGGACGGGGCATAGAATGTAAAAGTTGGCATATGATGTTGCAGCTGTATAGAACGTTGGTTCGGCCACATTTGAAATACTGCGTCCAGTTCTGGTCGCCACACTACCAGAAGGACGTGGAGGCTTTGGAGAGAGTACAGAGAGTACTCGGATGTTGCCTGGTATGGAGGGTCTTAGCTATGAGGAGAGATTGAGTAAACTGGGGTTGTTCTCCCTGGAAAGACAGAGGATGAGGGGCGACCTAATAGAGGTGTATGAAATTACGAAGGGCATAGATAGGGTGAACAGTGGGAAGCTTTTTCCCAGGTTGGTGGTGACGAACACAAGGGGTCACGGGTTCAAGGTGAGGGGGGCAAGGTTCAACACAGATGTCAGGGGGACGTATTTTACACAGAGGGTGGTGGGGGCCTGGAATGCACTGCCAAGCAAGGTGATTGAGGCAGACACACTGGGATTGTTTAAGACTTATCTAGATTGCCACATGAACAGACTGGGAATAGAGGGATGCAACCGAATGGTCTGGTTGGGCACATGAGCGGCGCAGGCTTGGAGGGCCGATGGGCCTGTTCCTGTGCTGTTCTGTTCTTTGTTCTTTGTTCATGTGGGTGACATTGAAGTGTAAGTTGATAGGAATTGAGGACCGACACATTCCTGTAAAGATGAAGGATCAATATTGCACGTTTCGGGAACTTTCCGTAATGGGAGACATTTTGAGCCTCGTCAATGGGAAAAAGGAAGCATTTGTCAAGGTGAGGAGGCTGGAAACACACGGAGCAAATGTGGAATACAAGGAAAGCAGAAAGAAACTGAAGCAAGGAGTCAGGAGGGATTAAACGGATCATGAAAACTCATTGGCCTGCAGGATTCAGGAAAAACCCAAGGTTTATATAATATATATATATATATAAATCCATACGTGGAGCCGGACGAAATGGGTGAGGTGTTAAATGAATACTTTGCGTCAGTATCCACCAAAGAAAAGGGCTTGGTGGATGATGAGTCTGGGAAAGGGTGTGTCGGTAGTTGGAGTCATGTTGAGAACAAAAAGGAGGAAATATTGCAGGTCTTGAAAACATTAAGGTAGACAAGTCCCCAGGGCCTGATAGGATCTACCCCAGAATACTGAGAGAGGCAAGGGAGGAGGCTGGGGCCTTGAGAGAAATCTTTGTATCCTCACTGGCTGCAGGGGAAGTCCCAGAAAATTGGAGAATAGCCAATGTTGTTCCTCTGTTTAAGAAGGGTAGCAAGGATAATCCAGGTAATTACAGTCAGATGACCATTATGTCAGTGGTAGAGAAATTATTGGAGAGGATTCTTCGAGACAGTTTTACTGCCAATTGGAAATAAGTGGACGTATTAGCGACGGGCAAGATGGTTTTCTGAAGGAAAGGTCGAGCCACAAGATCTTGATGTAGTTTTTCGAGCAAGTGACGAAGATGATAGATAAGGCAAAGGCTGTGGATGTTGTGGACATGGACTTCAGTCAAGGCTTTGACAAGATACCTCATGCTGGAATGGCAAAAAAATGGTGAAGTCACACGGAATTGGAGGAGAGCTGGCAAGATGGATACAGAATTGGCTTGGCCATAGAAGGCAGGGTGTAAGAGTAGGTGGTGGCTTTTCTGATTGGAAGGCTGTGACTAGCGGTGTTACACAGTTCTGGGACCTTTGTTCTTCGTTGTTTATTGCAAATGATTTGGAGGAAAATGCAGCTGGTCTGATTGGTAAGTTCGCAGACGACGCAGAAATTGGTGGAGTTGCAGGAGTGAAGAGGATTGTCAGAGGATACAGCAGGATATAGACTGGTTGGAAACTTTGGTGGAAAAATGGCAGATGGAGTTTCATCCACATAAATGTGAGGTGATGCAATTTGGAAGGTTTAATACATGTAGGAATTATACAGTTAACGAAATAACCATTTAGGAGTATGGACAGCAGAGAGACCTGGGCGTATATATCCCCCGATCAATGAAAGTGGTAACACAGGTGGATAAGGTCGTCAAGAAGGCAGACGGCAAGCTCGCCTTCATCGGTCGGGGCATTGAGTTTACAAATTGGCAGGTCATGCTGCAGCTGTACAGAAACTTAGTTCGGTCACATTTAAAATATTGATGTAGAATTCTGGTTGCCACACCACAGAAGGATGTGGATGCCGTGGGGAGGGTACAGAAGAGGTTTACCTGAATGTTGGTTGCTCTGGATGGTATTAGCTATGAGGAGAGATTGGATGAACTCGGTTTGTTTTCACTGGAACAACGGAGGTTGAGGGGCGACCTGATAGAGGTTTACAAGATTATGAGTGTCATGGATCGAGTGGAGAGTCAGATGCCCTTTCTGAGGGTAGAGACGGCAAGTACGAGAGGACATAGGTTTAAGGTGCATTCTTGTTTTTCCCCAGAGTAAAAAAAATGCCAGGCAAGATGTTGGAATGCTCCTCCTGCAGGATATGGGAGTTCAGGGAGACCTCCGGTATCCCTGACGACAGCACCTGCAAAAGATGCATTCAGCTGCAGCTGCTAGCAAAGCGGGAACTGGAGAAGGAGCTTGATGACCTCCATCTAATTCGGGAGAATGAGGAGTTTATAGACAGTAGCTTTAGGGAGGTAGTTACACCTAAGCAGCAGAGCACAGGAAATTGAGTTACTGTAAGGAGAGGAAATGGCAGTGTGAAAGGACAGGCAGAGCAGGGTTCCCCTGTGGCCATACCCCTCCACAACAGGTATACTGAATTGGATACTGTTGTAGGAGATGCTTTACCTGGGACAAGCTGCGACAGCCGGAACTCTGATACTGAGTCTGGTTCTACAGCGCAAAAGGGTGGGATGAAGAAGAGGAGAGCAGTAGTCATAGGGGACACAATGGTCAGAGGTACAGACCGGTGGTTCTGTGGTCGGGACAGAGACATCCGCATGGTTTGTTGCCTCCCAGGTGCCAAGGTCAGCGATGTCTCTGATCATGTGCACAGCGTTTTAAAGTGGGAAGGTGATCAGCCAGATGTCGTGGTACACATCGGTACAAATGACGTGGGAAGGAATAGTGAGGAGGTCCTAAAGAGTGAGTACAAAGAGCTTGGAAGGAAGTTAAAAAGCAGGACCCCGAGGGTAGTAATCTCAGGATTGCTACCTGAGCCACATGCCAGTGAGGGCAGGAGTAGGATGCTCGGGCGGATAAACACGTGGCTGAGGAGCTGGTGCAGGGGACAGGGTTTCCAATTCTTGGATCATTGGGACCTCTTCTGGGGCAGGTGGGACCTGTACAAGAGAGACGGGTTACACTTAAACTACAAGGGAACCAATATACTTGCAGGGAGATTTGCTAGTGTTATTGGGGAGCGTTTAAACTAGATTTTCAGGGGGATGGGAACCAGAGTGCCAGAGCAGATAGTGGAGCAGGGGTAAAAAGACAGGTTAGTTCAAGCAAAATCACAAATGGAAGGGTAGAGTGTGGTGGAAGTAATATTTGGAGGTGTGTCTATTTCGATGCCAGGAGTATTGTGGGGAAGGCAGATGAGCTGAAGGCGTGGATAGACACGTGGAAATATGACATTTTAGCCATTAGTGAAACTTGGCTACAGGAGGGGCAGGACTGGCAGCTCAATGTTCCAGGGTTCCAATGTTCCAGACGGCATAGAGGCAGAGGGATAAAAGGTGGGGGGGTGGCATTGTTGGTCAAGTGACACAATCCCCAAGGATCACTCTAAATCGTGACACAATCCCCAAGGATCATTCTAAATCGTTACACAATCCCCAAGAATGACTCTAAAAAGTGACACAATCCTCAAGGATCACCCTAAATAGTAACACAATCCCAAAGGATCACTCGAAATCGTGACACAATCCACAAGGATCGTTTTAAATAGTGACACAATCCACAACGATCACTCTAAATAGTGACACAATCCCCAAGGATCATTCCAAATAGTGACACAATCCCCAAGGATCACTCTAAATAGTGACACAATCCCCAAGGATCACTCTAAATAGTGACACAATCCCCAAGGATCACTCACAATAGTGACACAATCCCCAAGGATGACTCTAAATAGTGACACAATTCCCAAGGTTCACTCTAAATAGTGACACAATCACCAAGGATCACACTAAATAGTGACACAATACCCAAGGACCACTCTAAATAGTGTCACAATCCCCAAGGATCACTCTAAATAATGGCACAATCCCCAAGGATCACACTAAATAGTGACACAATCCCCAAGGACAACTCTAAATAGTGTCACAATCCCCAAGGATCACTCTAAATAGTGACAGAATCACCAAGGATCATTCTAAATAGTGACACAATCCCCAGGGATCACTCTAAATAGTGACACAATCCCCAAGGATCATTCTAAATAATGACAAAATCCCCAAGGATCACTCTAACTAGAGACACAATCCTCAAGGATCACTCTAAATAGTGACACAATCCCCAAGGATCACTCTCAATATTGAAACAGTCCCCAAGGATCACGCAGAATAGTGACACAATCCCAAAGGATCACACGAAATACTAACGCAATCCCCAAGGATCACTCTAAATACTAACACAATGCCCAAGGATCACTCTAAATAGTGACACAATACCCAAGGATCACTCTAAATAGTGACACAAACCCCAAGGATCACACGAAATACTAACACAATCCCCAAGGATCACTCTAAATAATGACACAATCCCCAAGGATCACTCTAAATAGTGACACAATCCCCAAGGATCACTCTAAATAATGACACAATCCACAATGATCACTCTAAATAGTGACACAATCCCCAAGGATCACTCTAAATAATGACACAATCCACAAGGATCACTCGAAATAGTGACACAAACCCCAAGGATCACTCTAAATAGTGACACAATCCCCAAGGATCACTCTAAATAGTGACACAAACCCCAAGGATCACTCTAAATAGTGACACTATCCCCAAGGATCACTCTAAATAGTTACACAATCCCAAAGAATCACTCCAAATAGTGACACAATCCCCAAGGATTAGACTAAATAGTGACACAATCCCCAAGGATCACTCTAAATGGTGACACAATTCCCAAGGATCACTCTAAATAGTGACACAATCCCCAAGGATCACTCTAAATAGTGACACAAACCCCAAGGATCACTCTAAATAGTGACACTATCCTCAACGATCACTCTAAATAGTTACACAATCCCAAAGAATCACTCTAAATAGTGACACAATCCCCAAGGATTAGACTAAATAGTGACACAATCCCCAAGGATCACTCTAAATGGTGACACAATTCCCAAGGATCACTCTAAATAGTGACATAATCCCCAAGGATCACTCTAAATAGTGACACCCCCAAGGATCACTCTAAATGGTGACACAATTCCCAAGGATTAATCTAAATTGTGACTCAATCCCCAAGGATCACTCTAAATAGTGACACAATCCCCAAGGATCACTCTAAATAGTGACAGAATCCCCAAGGATCACTCTCAATAGAGACACAATCACCAAGGATCACTCTAAATAGTGACACGATCCCCAAGCATCACTCTAAATAGTGACACAATCCCCAAGGATCACTCTCAAGAGAGACACAAACCCCAAGGATCACTCTAAATAGTGACACAATCCCCAAGGATCACTCTCAATAGAGACATAATCCCCAAGGATCAATCTAAATAGTGACACAATCCCAAGGAACACTCTAAATAGTGACACAATAACCAAGGATCCCTCTAAATAGAGACACAATCCCCAAGGATCACTCTAAATAATGACACAATCCCCAAGGATCACTCTAAATAGTGACACAATCCCCAAGGATCACTCTAAATAATGACACAATCCACAAGGATCACTCTAAATAGTGACACAATCCCCAAGGATCACTCTAAGTAATGACACAATCCACAAGGATCACTCTAAATAGTGACAAAATCCCCAAGGATCACTCTCAATCGTTACACAATCCACAAGGATCACTCTAAATAGTGACACAATCCACAAGGATCATTTTAAACTGTGACACAATTCACAAGGATCAATCAAATTAGTGACAACCTCTCCAAGGATCACTCTCAATATTGAAACAATCCCCATTGATCACGCAGAATAGTGAACACAATCCCCACGGATCACACTAAATAGTGACACAATCCCCAAGGATCACTCTAGATAGTGACACAATACCCAAGGATCACTCAAAATAGTGACACAATCCCCCAGGATCACTCTAAATAGTTACACAATCCCCAAGGATCACTCTAAATAATGACACAATCCCCAAGGATCACTCTAAATAGTGACACAATCCCCAAGGATCAATCCAAATGATGACACAATCCACAAGGATCACTCTAAATAGTGACACAATCCCCAAGGATCACTCTAAATAATGACACAATCCACAAGGATCACTCTAAATAGTGAGACAATCCCCAAGGATCACTCTAAATAGTGACACAATCCCCAAGGATCACTGTAAATGGTGACACAATCGTCAAGGATCACTGCAAATAGTTACACAATACCCAAGGATCACTCTAAATAGTGACACAATCCACGAGGATCACTCGAAATAGTGACACAAACCACAAGGATCACTCTAAATAGTGACACAATCCCCAAGGATCACTCTAAATAGTGACACAATCCCCAAGGATCACTCTAAATAGTGACACAAACCCCAAGGATCACTCTAAATAGTGACACAATCCCCAAGGATCACTCTAAATAGTTACACAATCCCACAGGATCACTCTAAATAGTGACACAATCCCCAAGGATCACTGTAAATGGTGACACAATTCCCAAGGATTACTCTAAATTGTGACTCAATCCCCAAGGATCACTCTCAATAGTGACACAATTCCCAAGGATCACTCTAAATAGTGACACAATTCCCAAGGATCACTCTAAATAGTGACAGAATCCCCAAGGATCACTCTAAATAGTGACACAATCCCCATGGATCACTCTAAATAGTGACACAATCCCCAAGGATCACTGTAAATGGTGACACAATTCCCAAGGATTACTCTAAATTGTGACTCAATCCCCAAGGATCACTCTCAATAGTGACACAATTCCCAAGGATCACTCTAAATAGTGACACAATTCCCAAGGATCACTCTAAATCGTGACACAATCCCCAAGGATCACTCTAAATAGTGACACAATACCCAAGGATCACTCTAAATACTGACACAATTCCCAGGGATCACTATAAATAGTGACACAATCCCCAAGGATCACTCTAAATAGTGACACAATCCCCAAGGATCACTCTCGATAGAGACACAATCCCCGAAGATCACTCTAAATAGTGACACAATCCCCAAGGATCACTCTAAATAGTGACACAATCCCCAAGGATCACTCTAAATAGTGACACAATCCCCAAGGATCACTGTAAATGGTGACACAATTCCCAAGGTTCACTCTCAATAGTGACACAATTCCCAAGGATCACTCTAAATAGTGACACAATCCCCAAGGATCACTCTAAATGGTGACACAATTCCCAAGGATTACTCTAAATTGTGACTCAATCCCCAAGGATCACTCTCAATAGTGACACAATTCCCAAGGATCACTCTAAATAGTGACACAATTCCCAAGGATCACTCTAAATAGTGACACAATCCCCAAGGATCACTCTAAATAGTGACACAATCCCCAAGGATCACTCTAAATAGTGACACAATCCCCAAGGATCACTGTAAATGGTGACACAATTCCCAAGGATTACTCTAAATTGTGACTCAATCCCCAAGGATCACTCTCAATAGTGACACAATTCCCAAGGATCACTCTAAATAGTGACACAATCCCCAAGGATCACTCTGAATAGTGGCACAATCCCCAAGGATCACTCTAAATAGTGACACAATACCCAAGGATCACTCTAAATAGTGACACAATCCCCAAGGATCACTCTAAATAGTTACACAATCCCCAAGGATCACTCTAAATAGGGACACAATCCACGAGGATCACTCTAAATAGTGACACAAACCCCAAGGATCATTCTAAATAGTGACACAATCCCCAAGGATCACTCTAAATAGTGACACAAACCCCAAGGATCACTCTAAATGGTGACACAAACCCCAAGGATCACTCCAAATAGTGACACAATCCCCAAGGATCACTCTGAATAGTGACACAATCCCCAAGGACCACTGTAAATGGTGACACAATTCCCAAGGATTACTCTAAATAGTGACACAATCACCAAGGATCATTCTAAATAGTGACACAATCCCCAAGGATCACTGTAAATAGTGACACAATCCCCAAGGATCACTCTAAATAGTGACACAATCCCCAAGGATCATTCTAAATAATGGCAAATCCCCAAGGATGACTCTAAATAGTGACACAATCCTCAAGGATCACTCTAAATAGTGACACAATCCCCAAGGATCACTCTCAATATTGAAACAGTCCCCAAGGATCACGCAGAATAGTGACACAATCCCCAAGGATCACACTATTTAGAGTCATCCTTGGGGATTGTGTCACTATTGTGAGTGATCCTTGGGGATTGTGTCACTATTTAGAGTGATCCTTGGGGATTGTGTCACTATTTGGAGTGATCCATGGGGATTGTGTCACTATTTAGAGTGATCGTTGTGGATTCTGTCACTATTTAAAACGATCCTTGTGAATTGTGTCACGATTTCGAGTGATCCTTTGGGATTGTGTCACTATTTAGGATGATCCTTGAGGATTGTGTCACTTTTTAGCGTCATTCTTGGGGATTGTGTAACGATTTAGAGTGATCCTTGGGGATTGTGTCACTTGACCAACAATGCCACCCCCCCCCCCCCCCCACCTTTTATCCCTCTGCCTCTATCCCGTCTGGAACATTGGGACCCTGGAACATTGAGCTGCCAGTCCTGCCCCTCCTGTAGCCAAGTTTCACTAATGGCTATAATGTCATATTTCCACGTGTCTATCCACGCCTTCAGCTCATCTGCCTTCCCCGCAATCCTCCTGGCATTGAAATAGACACACCTCAAAAGGTTATTTCCACCACACTCTACCCTTCCATTTGTGATTTTGCTTGAACTAACCTGTCTTTTTACCCCTGCTCCACTATCTGCTCTGGCACTCTGGTTCCCATCCCCCTGCAAATCTAGTTTAAACGCTCCCCAATAACACTAGCAAATCTCCCTGCAAGTATATTGGTCCCCTTGTAGTTTAAGTGTAACCCGTCTCTCTTGTACAGGTCCCACCTGCCCCAAAAGAGGTCCCAATGATCCAAGAATTGGAAACCCTGCCCCCTGCACCAGTTCCTCAGCCACGTGTTCATCCGCCCAAGCATCCTACTCCTGCCCTCACTGGCATGTGGCTCAGGTAGCAATCCTGAGATTACTACCCTCGGGGTCCTGCTTTTTAACTTCCTTCCAAGCTCTTTGTACTCACTCTTTAGGACCTCCTCACTCTTCCTTCCCACGTCATTGATACCGACGTGTACCACGACATCTGGCTGATCACCTTCCCACTTTAAAACGCTGTGCACGTGATCAGAGACATCGCTGACCTTGGCACCCGGGAGGCAACAAACCATGCGGGAGTCTCTGTCCCGACCACAGAACCTCCTGTCCGTACCTCTGACCATTGTGTCCCCTCTCACTACTGCTCTCCTCTTCTTCATCCCACCCTTTTGCGCTGTAGAACCAGACTCAGTATCAGAGTTCCAGCTGTCGCAGCTTGTCCCAGGTAAAGCATCTCCCACAACAGTATCCAATTCAGTATACCTGTTGTGGAGGGGTATGGCCACAGGGGAACCCTGCTCTGTCTGTCCTTTCACACTGCCATTTCCTCTCCTTACAGTAACCCAATTTCCTGTGCTCTGCTGCTTAGGTGTAACTATCTCCCTCAAGCTACTGTCTATATACTTCTCATTATCCCGAATTAGATGGAGGTCATCAAGCTCCTTCTCCAGTTCCCTAACACGCTTTGCTAGCAGCTGCAGCTGAAAGCATCTTTTGCAGGTGCTGTCGTCAGAGATACCGGAGGTCTCCCTGATCTCCCACATCCTGCAAGAGGAGCATTCCAACATCTTGCCTGGCATTTTTTTCTTACTCCTCAGCCTGCTCCTGTGGAACACAGAGGTGGACACAGGGACACAGCGAGAGAATCACAGATACACACAGGGACACACAGAGAGAGAATCACAGATACACACAGGGACACACAGAGAGAGAATCACAGATACACACAGGAAAGCGGAGAAAATCACAGAAACACACAGGGACACAGAGAGAGAGAATCACAGCTACACACCGGGGCACACAGAGAGAGAATCACAGATATACACAGGGAGACAGAGGGTGAATCACAGATACACACAGGGACACACAGAGAGAGAATCACAGATACACACAGGGACACAGAGAGAATCACAGATACAGACAGGGACACACAGAGAGAGAATCACAGATACACACAGGGACACAGAGAGAATCACAGATACACACAGGGACACAGAGAGAAAATCGTTGATGCACACAGGGACACAAAGAGGGAATGACACATACACAAAGGAATCGCATGTGAAAAATGGTACGGTGAATGGGAAATCTATTTGCACGGCGATTGTGGGAGTGCGGGAGATTCACAGATACAGACTGGGGAGAGAGACAGAATGCAACCGAGAGGCAAAGATGGACTGAGAGAAAAGCAAACACAGCTAACCACAGGTACAGAGGGGAACTAAAGTGTCACCCATCACATCTAATAAACATTAACCTCCTCCATCACCATTGTACAGGGACTGCAGTCTGTCACACTAACAAGATCCACTGCACGAACTCACCAAGACTCCTTCAACAGCACCTTCCTAACCAGTAAACACTATTCCTAGACAGAGCAGAAACTGAGAACATCACCAGCAGCATCACCTCCAATACACACACCATGCTGACTTGGAACGCTATCACTGTTCCATTGCTGTCACTGAGTCAAATCCAGACACTTCCTCCCCAACACCCAATGGACAGCAGCAATGTCAAAAAGCAGCTCACCATCACATTCTCAAGGGCAATATGTGATGGTTCATTCCTGCTGGCCTTGCAGTTCAGGAGGGATTTACTGGATTTGACTCAGCGACAGTGAAGAAACGACGAGATAGATTCCAAATCAGGATGGTGTGTGATTCGGAGATGAACTTTCAGGTGGTGACGTTGTAATGTTTCTCACATCCTTGTCCTTCCAGGTTACAGATTGGAGGTGTGTAAGGAGCCGTCACAGGAGGGAAATGCTTCTTCCCTGCAGGTTGTAGACAGTACACATTGCTGGAAAACTGCACAGAGGTGGACAGAGGGAATGTTTAAGGCGATATCCGCATCATTCATTCAGTTTTCTTTGCTTTTAAAGAACTGTTCAGGGACAGAAAGGGAAAGAAAAACACAGATACACGCAGGGACACAGTGAGAGAATCACAGATACACACAGGGACACAGAGAGAGAATCACAGATACACACAGGAACACAGAGGAAATCACAGAAACACACAGGGACACATAGAGAATCACAGATACACACAGGAACACAGAGAGAGAATCAGAGATACACACAGGGTCACAGAGAGAGAGTGGGAGTGTGAATGTGAGAGTGGGAGTGTGAATGTGAGAGGGGGAGTGTGAATGTGAGAGTGGGAGTGTGAATGTGAGAGGGGGAGTGTGAATGTGAGAGGGGGAGTGTGAATGTGAGAGGGGGAATGTGAATGTGAGAGGGGGAGTGTGAATGTGAGAGGGGGAGTGTGAATGTGAGAGGGGGAGTGTGAATGTGAGAGGGGGAATGTGAATGTGAGAGTGGGAGTGTGAATGTGAGAGTGGGAGTGTGAATGTGAGAGGGGGAGTGTGAATGTGAGAGGGGGAGTGTGAATGTGAGAGGGGGAATGTGAATGTGAGAGGGGGAGTGTGAATGTGAGAGGGGGAGTGTGAATGTGAGAGTGGGAGTGTGAATGTGAGAGGGGGAGTGTGAATGTGGGAGGGGGAGTCTGAATGTGAGAGGGGGAGTGTGAATGTGAGAGGGGGAGTGTGAATGTGAGAGGGGGAGTGTGAATGTGAGAGGGGCAGTGTGAATGTGAGAGGGGGAGTGTGAATGTGAGAGGGGGAGTGTGAATGTGACGGGGGAGTGTAAATATGGGAGTGTTGATGCGTGCCGGGGTGTGCTGAGTTCGGGGGGGGGGGGGGGTTGCGAGAGAGGGGAAGTGTTGAGGGGAGAGAGAGTGTGTGGAGGGGAGAGGTAAAGTTTACTGATTAGTCACAAATAAGACGTACATTGACACTGCAATGAAGTTGCTGTGAAATTCCCCGAGTTGTCAGACGCCGGCACCTGTACGGGTCAACTCACCTCGACAGTAAGTCTCTGAGACATTGCGAGGGGACTGGAGACCAACAGGAAACCCACGCAGACACGGGGGAAACACAGAGAGTGACCCAAGCCCGGAATTGAACCCGGGCACGTGACGCTGTGAGGCAGCAGTGCCAACCACTGTGCCACCGTGCCACCCCTGGGAGAGTGCTGAGGGGACAGGGAGAGGGTTGAGGGGAGAGGGAGAGGGTTGAGTGGAGAGGGAGAGTGTTGAGGGGAGAGGAAGAGGTTTGAGGGGAGAGGGAGAGGGTTGAGGGGAGAGGGAGAGTGTTCAGGGAGAGGGAGAGTGTTGAGGGTGGAGAGGGAGAGGGTTGAGGGGAGAGGGTTGAGGGGAGAGGGAGAGTGTTGAGGGGGAGAGGGAGAGTGTGGAGGGTGGAGAGGGAGAGTGCTGAGTGGAGAGGGTTGAGAGTGGAGGGGAGAGGGAGAGAGCTGAGGGGAGAGGAAGAGTGTTGAGGGGAGAGGGGAGTGTTGAGAGTGGAGAGCGAAAGGGTTGAGGGGAGAGCGAGAGGGTTGTGGGGTGAGCGAGAGGGTTGAGGGGAGAGCGAGGGTGCTGAGGGGAGAGGGAGAGGGTTGAGGGGAGATCAAGAGGGTTGTGGGGTGAGGGAGAGGGTTGAGGGGAGAGCGAGGGTGCTGAGGGAAGAGGATTGAGGGGTGGGGGCGAGTGTTGAGGGGGAGAGGGAGCGTGTTGAGGGGAGAGGGAGCGGGTTGAGGCGTGAGGGAGAGGGTTGAGGGGGAGGGAGAGGGTTGAGGGGAGAGGGTTGAGGGGAGGGAGCGTGTTGAGGGGAGAGGAAGAGTGCTGAGGGGAGAGGGAGAGTGCTGAGGGGAGAGGGTTGAGGGGAGAGGGGGTGGGCGGAGGGGAGAGGGAGAGGGTTGAGGGGCGAGGGAGAGGGTTCAGGGGGGAGGGAGAGGGTTGAGGGGAGAGGGTTGAGGGGAGAGGGAGAGGGTTGAGGGGGAGGGAGAGGGTTGAGGGTGGAGGGAGATTGCTGAGGGGAGCGGGAGAGTGCTGAGGGGAGAGCGTGGGTGCTGAGGGGAGAGGTTTGAGAGTGGAGGGGAGAGGGAGAGTGCGGAGGGGAGCGGGAGAGTGCGGAAGGGAGAGGGAGAGTGTGGAGGGGAGAGGGAGAGTGTTGAGGGGGGAGAGGGAGAGGGTTGAGGGGTGAGAGAGAGTGTTTAGCGGGGAGGGAGAGTGCTGAGGGTTGAGAGTGGAGGTGAGAGGGAGAATGTTGAGGGTAGAGGGTGAGGGTTGAGGGGAGAGGGTTGAGGGCAGAGGGAGAGAGAGAGGGTTGAGGGGAGAGGGTAAGGGTAGAGGGGAGAGTGTTGAGGGGGAGGGAGAGTGTTGAGGGGAGAGGGAGAGTGTTGAGGGGAGAGGGTGGAGGGGAGAGGGAGAGGGTTGAGGGGGAGAGGGAGAATGCTGAGGGGAGAGGGT
Source organism: Mustelus asterias (assembly GCF_964213995.1). Classification (NCBI taxonomy): domain Eukaryota; kingdom Metazoa; phylum Chordata; class Chondrichthyes; order Carcharhiniformes; family Triakidae; genus Mustelus; species Mustelus asterias. The sequence goes on from NW_027590431.1 coordinate 35,015, forward strand.
GGGTGCTGAGGGCAGAGGTTTGAGAGTGGAGGGGAGAGGGACAGTGCGGACGGGAGAGGGAGAGTGTTGAGGGGAGAGGGAGAGTGTTGAGGGGTGAGGGAGAGGGTTGAGGGGTGAGGGAGAGGGCTGAGGGGTGAGGGAGAGGGTTGAGGGGAGAGGGGGAGGGTAGAGGGGGGAGAGGGAGAGGGTTGTGGGGAGAGGGAGAGTGTTGAGGGGAGAGGGAGAGGGTTGAGTGGAGAGGGAGAGGGTTGAGGGGAGAGGGAGAGGGTTGAGGGGAGAGGGAGAGTGCTGAGGGGAGAGAGTTGAGGGGGGAGGGAGAGGGGTGAGGGGAGAGGGAGAGGGTTGAGGGGAGAGGGAGAGGTTTGAGGGGAGAGGGAGAGGGTTGAGGGGAGAGGGAAAGGTTTGAGGGGAGAGGGAGAGTGCTGAGGGGAGAGGGTGGGTGCTGAGGGTAGAGGGTTGAGGGGAGAGCGAGAGGGTTGAGGGGAGAGCGAACGGGTTGAGGGGAGAGGGAGAGGGTTGAGGGAGAGGGTTGAGGGGAGTGGGAGAGGGTTGAGGGGAGAGGTTGAGGGTTGAGGGGAGAGGGAGTGGGTTGAGGGGGGAGGGAGAGGGTTGAGGGGAGAGGGTTGAGGGGAGAGGGAGATTGCTGAGGGGAGCGGGAGAGTGCTGAGGGGAGAGCGTGGGTGCTGAGGGGAGAGGTTTGAGAGTGAAGGGGAGAGGGAGAGTGCGGAGGGGAGAGGGAGAGTGTGGAGGGGAGAGGGTGAATGTTGAGGGGGGAGAGGGAGAGTGTTGAGGGGGGAGAGGGAGAGGGTTGAGGGGGTGGGAGAGTGCTGAGTGGGGAGGGTTGAGAGTGGAGGTGAGAGGGAGAATGTTGAGGGTAGAGGGAGAGGGTTGAGGGGAGAGGGAGAGGGTTGAGGGCAGAGGGAGAGGGAAAGGGTTGAGGGGAGAGGGAAAGGGTAGAGGGGAGAGTGTTGCGGGGGAGGGAGAGGGTTGAGGGGAGAGGGAGAGTGTTGAGGGGAGAGGGAGAGGGTGGAGGGGAGAGGGAGAGTGTTGAGGGGGGAGAGGGAGAGTGCTGAGGGGAGAGGGTGGGTGCTGAGGGGAGAGGTTTGAGAGTGGAGCGGAGAGGGAGAGTGCGGAGGGGAGAGGGAGAGTGTTGAGGGGAGAGGGAGAGTGTTGAGGGGAGAGGGAGAGTGTTGAGGGGAGAGGGAGAGTGTTGAGGGGTGAGGGAGAGGGTTGAGGGGTGAGGGAGAGGGTTGCGGGGTGAGGGAGAGGGTTGAGGGGAGATGGAGAGTGTTGAGGGGAGAGGTTGAGGGTTGAGGGGAGAGGGGGAGAGTTGAGGGTGGAGGGAGAGGCTTGAGGGGAGAGGGAGAGGGTTGAGGGGAGAGGGTTGAGGGGAGTGGGAGAGGGTTGAGGGGAGAGGGAGAAGGTTGAGGGGAGAGGGTGAGGGCTGAGGGGTGAGGGAGAGGGTTGAGGGGAGAGGGAGGGTGTTGAGGGGAGAGGGTTGAGGGGAGAGGGTTGAGGGGAGAGGCAGAGTGTTGAGGGGAGAGGGTTGAGGGGAGAGGGAGAGGGTTGAGGGGAGAGGGAGGGAGTAGAGGGAGGGGGTTGAGGGGAGAGGGTTGAGGGGAGAGGGCTGAGGGGAGAGGGAGAGGGTTGAGGGGAGAGGGTTGAGGGGAGAGGGCTGAGGGGAGAGGGCTGAGGGGAGAGGGTTGAGGGGAGAGGGCTGAGGGAAGAGGGAGCGGGTTGAGGGGAGAGGGTTGAGGGGAGAGGGCTGAGGAGGGAGGGGGGAGGGTTGAGGGGTGAGGAAATGGAATGCATGATTATTATCTGTCCTTTGGTTCAATGGCAAACACATTCCTGAATGACAGTTTATTGGTGTGAATAATGGACAGCTTGAAATTCCACCTCCTGTTTATAATAATGCTGATCATATCCGATAGGGTCTGGTGATTTTAATGATGAATTCAATAATTCTGTATTTGAGAACTTCCTGCAAATGGAATATCAGAAAAGCAGCATAATACATATTTCTGGGATTGAGTGTCCTGTGCTGTGTTGGGGCTTTGAGAAAGTCACATACTCGCTCCCGAAATGTATCTATAAAAACTCAGTGACTAACGTGTTGGTCTGGAAATGCAAAAGGTTTTTTCTTTACATGTTTGAACCTGACTCACTGAGGTTCTGGTTTTTGACAATGTCCATCCAGATATTTTCTCTGGGAGGATATTTGACACTTCAGTCACGGTTTCATACGGAGCCAAGAGTTAGTTTTGGAAAAGCTGATTTATGTCCCTCCTGAAGTCTCAGAGTTAGTTTAAAATTATTAATTCAGCAAAGGACCTGCTAAAACTGACCGCTCAAACAACACAATGTGAAACAAATGTTATTCAGTCGGTCTCGGGGGCAATAAACTCGCTGGTGTCCAGGGAATTGGAAAGCGTCACAAACAACAGATGGAGCAAGTTGGCGTCAGGCTGTTTAACCACAGAGGAGACAAAACCCAGATTGAAAATGCTCCTTTGTCAGCAAAGTTAAAGCTGCTGTTATAAAGTGTATAATACAACACAATCTAGGAGCCCGTGCGGGAGACAGATACTGGGACAGAGAACTTCAAACACTGTTCATCAACTCACAGAGAGAAAAAAATCAAGAAATAATTAAACACCCACCTCACTCAAGAAAAGCGTTGAGCATTCTGCCGTTCCAGTCTCTCCACTGAATTTTCTGTATCTCAGTCTGCTTGCTGTATCTCAGCCGCAAACACACTCTCCTTTAATTTCCAAGGTTCAAACAATCCGACAACTTCTGACCCGATTTTCCTCATTGCAGTCTGTTCCCGTCTCCTGCACGGAATTAAACAGCGGCGTTTACCTGTGTGTCTGTTTCCAGGGAATCAGCTTCTTCATCCTGCAACAGAATGGTCCTGGAAACAAACAGTGTCGGTTTTAAGTGGATAGCAGGTGAGGATCCGCCCCTATTGACAAAGGAAGTTAGAACCATAGAACCATAGAAAATTACAGCTCAGAAACAGGCCTTTTGGCCCTTCTTGTCTGTGCCGAACCATTTTATGCCTAGTCCCACTGACCTGCACTTGGACCATATCCCTCCACACCCCTCTCATTCATGAACCCGTCCAAGTTTTTCTTTAATGTTAAAAGTGACCCCGCATTTACCACTTTATCCGGCAGCTCATTCCACACTCCCACCACTCTTTGCGTGAAGAAGTCCCCCCTAATATTCCCTTTAAACTTTTCTCCTTTCACCCTTAACCCATGCCCTCTGGTTTTTTTCTCCCCGAGCCTCAGCGGAAAAAGTCGAAGTCACTCTCCTTGTACTAGCGTTCAGGTGAAGAGCAGGTAATGTTTATTTTGACACTGAAATGTTTAAACATTACGTTTTGAATGTGTTTAACACTTGTTTCAAATTCACTAAATTAAATTCTAATGCGAACAATTAAAATCCATCAAATTATCATTGGAACATCCTATCATTGTCCCTAGTTGAAAATGTAGCGACTGTTCCTTGGTAATATGTTTTTAAAAAAATATCTGAATCAGTTTGGAATGTATTCGAGGATTAGCGCCATTCCTACCACTCTCCCCTGTCCCCACCCCCACCCCAAAATCCCCAACGCCCCAACGCCCCCAATCCCCAACGCCCCCAATCCCCAACGCCACCACCTCTCTCTGAAAACAGAAACCAACAGGCTACTGACGCACTGAGAGTGGAAATTCGAACTCATCATCATTTTAAATAGGCTTATTCTCTGACGTTGCCCCAAGTTCTTGATCCGCGCCTGTCCAAAAGGGGAAATATTACCTGAGAATTCTCCCTGCTCGATAGGAAAGTTTTATTTCGTTTATCGCTCGTTAATAATTTGTTTGATTGCAGAAACAAGGTGATGACATTAAATATCAGCAGAGGTTCGAGCGTTGGACAAATACATTCTGCTCCAACATTCCCATTTTTTTCATCTTACATCAAACATGTGTTCAGATTGTCGACAGTTTCGGATTTTTTTGGCCTTTCTTCATGCATTAAACCTACATCTGGAGAGAATATAAACTGAATACATTCTCTTATTGAAAACTTAATTCGATCCTTAATAACAACCTCTGATTCAAAGCTCCAATCTATTCCATTAGTCTGTTCCCAGTAACTCTCATAGATTTACAGAGTCAGTCAGCACATAAACAGTCCCTTCGGCCCATCATGTCCATGCTGGCCATCAATTACCAATCTGCAATCATCTCATTTACCAGCACTAGATCCGTATTGGATTATGCCTTGACTATTAAAGTGCTAGTCCAGGGGCCTGTTCCATATTCCCACCATTCTGTGTGTGAAATAACATTTCCTCATATCCCCTCTTAACCACTTTCCCCTCTCCATGTTCCCATGCCCACCTGCCAGAGACACATGAAGTAAAAGTTTACTTCATCGTCACTAGTAAGGCTTACGTTAACACTACAATTAATTACTGTGAAATTCCCCCAGTCGCCACACTCCGGCGCCTAATCGGGTCAATGAACTTAACCAGCACGTCTTTCTGACTGTGGGAAGAAACTGGAGCACTCGGAGGAAACCCAGGCAGTCACGGGGAGAACGTGCTAACTCCACACATACAGTGAGAAACGCCAGGAATCTGAGCGGATTCCTTGGTGCTGTGACACAGCAGTGCTAACCACTGTGCCACGCTTCTGCCATTGGGAGAGATTCTGACAATATACCGTGTCTACCTTTCTGATAATTTTGTGTATCTCTATGAAGTTTCCCCTCAGCCTCCGTGCCTCCAGTGAAAGTGAACCCCGATTACCCTGTCTCTCCATAATGGCTGCAATTTCCCGTTCCAGACAACTCCTTGCTGAATCTCACTCTCAGCCCTCTCCAGTGGAATTATTCCATCCAAGAGTTTGGCGACCAGACTTTACACAATATTCCATCTGTGGATTAACTAATGATCTGAGATGGGCCTGGACCCCACTGCTCCTATAGCCTGTGTCTTGGATAATGAAGGCAAGCATTCAGTATGTCTTCTAAACAACATATCTAGCAGCACCGGCTCCATCAGGGATCAAGGGACTTGCACCCCAGGTTCACGTTAGTCCTCAGTACTCCCTGCTGCCATTCTTGAATAAAGGGATCACATTAGATATCCCATGGTCACTTCGGCGAAGATGTCGATATCTCCCTCAGTGTGTCCCTGCAATCTCCCTCCGTGACTTCCACAGAAGACTGAGGTATAATTGCTTCAGGCCCTGGGGGTTTAGGCACCAATATTCCCGCTAACACATCCAATCCCTCCTTCTTATTGATCTTAACGTGTCCTTGAATCTTGCTGTTCCTGCTGAAATCTCCAGGTTTAAAATGTTTCCCCTCGGTGTATAAAGATGAAAAAATAATGTTCGGCCTCAACCACGTCCTCTGACCCCTCGCACAGAGGTTCCTTTGTGCTCTGATGGGCCCCACTTTTCCCTGGTCATCCTCTCGCACCCAACATACTGAGAAAATGCCTTGCGGTTTTCCTTAATGTGGTCTGCCAATTATATGTTGTGGCCCCTCTTTTCCCTCCTGATTGGTTTTTCAGCAGCTTGCTGAGGCCCTCCCTCATTTTCCGTGCTCTGCACATACCACTTACTCCTTTTCCTCCCTTTTATGGAACCCTCGATACCTCTTGACTTCCAGGATTCCCTGGACTTGCCAAACTTACTCTTCACTCTGAGAGAAAACCAACGGGCCCTGCATTCTCACTCTGGCACTTTAATAGACATCCAGATTCCAAATATATATTGACCTGTAAGGAACTGATCCCAGTCTACGTTTGCTGGAAACTGTCTTATGATATTGAAATCGTCTTTCCCCCAATTCAAGTACTTGTTCACTGAACTCTCTTTATTCCTTTCCATATAACTGAGAAGCTGAGAGATTTCTGGCCACTGTTCCAAAAATGCCCGCCTCCTGACACTGCGACCAATTGCCTGGCTTCATTCCCTTTGATTAGGTCTGGGACAGCACTTGCCCCATTCCAAACTGATTCAGAAATTTTAAAAAGCATATTACCAGTGAACAGTCGCTACATATTCAACAAGGGACAATGATAGGATGTTCCAATGATAATTGGATGGATTTTAGTTGTTCGTTTTAGAATTTAATATAATGAATTTGAAACAAGTGTTAAATGTATTCAAAACGTAATGTTTAAACATTTCAGTGTCAAAGTAAGCATTTCCTGCTCTTCACCTGAACGCTTGTATAAGGAGAGTGACTTCAACTCCCTTTGTCAATAGGGGCGGATCCTCACCTGCTATCCATTTAAAATCGGCACTGTTTGTTTCCAGGACCATCCTGCTGCAGGATGAAGAATCTGATTCCCCAGAAAACAGATACACAGGTAAACGCCGCTGTTTGTTTCCAGGACCATCCTGCTACAGGATGTCGGACCTGCTTTCCCTGCAAACAGACACAACGGTAAACGCAATTCAGGTTCAATTCAGAGCATTAGACATGGTCCCATAATTCACCTTCAGACTACATCACCCACAAGATTGCGCCCATCAAACACTTACAAGGATAAGCTCCCTCGACATTGTCCACCAACTGCAATGAGTGCAGAGGTAGCACAGGCTGAGATACAAAGATATTGTCCTTCTGCACAGTCCAAACACTAAACTTCAGTGCAGTTGTCGTAAAGTCTCTCAAACTCCAAATCACCCTGAGTGAGCAGTATGTACACTGCACCCCCCTGAGTCTCTGTCATCTTTAAATCTCTGTCTCTCCATTGAAATATTCATGTGGGACAACTATCCATTGTGCCAGTCGCCATCTTCATTTTTTGTTTCAGATCATTTTCAAGCTGCCTTTCCCCCGTTGGCCGTGTTCCTTTAATTCTCAAAACCGGACTTTGACACAAGGCCCTAAAATCCTTGCAACCAGTCGCCATAATACAGGGACTGGAAAGAGAATCCGGAACGGATCTCACTGAGGTTTGGCCATATCCAATTTTATAAGATGATGCGACAGCGTGGCGACTCTATGCGAGCTTTGCACGATATGATTAGAATGGATAACCCGCAAAACAATACTTCACATCAACCAATCAGATCAGTGACCACCCTTGCAGCACATGTTCAGAAGTGGAGGTGTTCGCTGATATCTGTACAATCTTCAGCATGATTTGTGAATCATTAGATGCTGAAACAGTGCGTGTCCAAATGCAGAATGACCAGACCAGTTTCCAGGTCTGGTAGTCACTTCAGAAACAGAATCCGTGCGAGAAAATCAACAAAGATTAAACACTCACCTCAACCAACAGAAGAGTGGAACATTCTGCTTTCCCGGTCTGGACACTGAATCCTCTGAATCTCAATCTGTGTGTAATACCTCAGCCGCTGGTGCACTCTCCCTTAATGTCCAAGGTTCAAACAATCCGACAGTTTATGACACGGTTTTCCAGAGTTCTGTCTTTTGCCGCCATCTGAAGCAGCGGCGTTTACCTGCCTGGCTGTTTGCAGAGTCATGATGTGGAGATGCCGGCGTTGGACTGGGGTAAACACAGTAAGAAGTTTAACAACACCAGGTTAAAGTCCAACAGGTTTATTTGGTAGCAATAGCCACACAAGCTTTCGGAGCTCCAAGCCCCTTCTTCAGGTGAGTGGGAATTCTGTTCACAAACAGAGCATATAAAGACACAAACTCAATTTACATGAATAATGGTTGGAATGCGAATACTTACAACTAATCAAGTCTTTAAGAAACAAAACAATGTGAGTGGAGAGAGCATCAAGACAGGCTAAAAAGATGTGTATTGTCTCCAGACAGGACAGCCAGTAAAACTCTATTCGGCCTCTGATATTCGGGTAAGCGTTCTCCAAGGCGGCCTTCGCGACACACGACAGCGCAGAGTCGCTGAGCAGAAACTGATAGCCAAGTTCCGCACACACGAGGACGGCCTCAACCGGGATATTGGGTTCATGTCACACTATTTGTAACTCCCACAGTTGCGTGGACCTGCAGAGTTTCACTGGCTGTCTTGTCTGGAGACAATACACATATTTTTAGCCTGTCTTGATGCTCTCTCCACTCACATTGTTTTGCTTCTTAAAGACTTGATTAGCAGTAAGTATTCGCATTCCAACCATTATTCATGTAAATTGAGTCTGTGTCTTTATATGCCCTGTTTGTGAACAGAATTCCCACTCACCTGAAGAAGGGGCTTGGAGCTCCGAAAGCCTGTGTGGCTTTTGCTACCAAATAAACCTGTTGGACTTTAACCTGGTGTTGTTAAACTTCTTACTGTGTTTGCAGAATGACCATCATCTTCATCCTGCAGCAGATTTGTCCTGGAAACAAATAAACATCGACTTTCAGCACAGCGGACAGCAGGTGGGGATCCGGCCCTATTGAAAATGGAAGGTGAAAACATACCAAAACAGCTATGATTCAGGACAAGAGCAAGTTTAAACATAGAAACATAGGAGATAGCAGCAGGAGGAGGCCTTTTGTCCCTTCGAGCCTGCTACGCATTTCATGTCGATCATGGCTGTTCATCCAACTCAATAGTCTAAATCTCTCTTTAGTGCTTATTCAGATAGATTTAGAGAAAAGTTCACTGAATTTCTGTTATAAGAATTGTTTCCTTTAACTTGCAAATGTTCTTAATAACACTAAGTTTGAACCTGCGAACAAGTCCGTGTCCTTTGATTCTCTCGCAGCAGCACCTGGGTAAAGGCGTTTTTCAGCAACAAACTGGTGGAAAGTCTGTCTGTGAGTTGCCACTGACAACACATGTTTCCAGAATCTGAACAAATCTGGATTCTGTGTCGGCGAAAGGCAGTTCTTTCCCCGTTCTTTAAACAGGAATTAAATCACATCACAACAAAATAACACAGAAAGCTGGACCTTCAAAAACAGGTCAAACCAAATCCGCCGATCCAGCAACACAGAAAGCGATTCTGTTCCAGGATCAGTCAACAGACCTGGGAATAAAAATAGATGCAAAAGGATGTCAGGTGGTTCAAATGGGTGTCCATGGACTGGTGGAAGGGGTTTCAGTGGAACGAATAAACACACACAAGATTGGAAGGCAGGTGATGGGATAGGCGAAGGCAGACATTTCACCAACATGTGAGTGACAAAACACTACGATGAACACGTCTTCAGAAAATGTCCATAAACCTCCATTACAAACAATACACGTTCAAATGGAATGCATTATTATTAACTGTCCTTTGGTACAATGGCAAACACATTCCTGAATGACAGTTTATTGGTGTGAATAATGGACAGCTTGAAATTCCACCTCCTGTTTATAATAATGCTGATCATATCCGATAGGGTCTGGTGATTTTAATGATGAATTCAATAATTCTGTATTTGAGAACTTCCTGCAAATGGAATATCAGAAAAGCAGCATAATACATATTTCTGGGATTGAGTGCTCTGTGCTGTGTTGGGGCTTTGAGAAAGTCACATACTCGCTCCCGCCGAAATGTATCTATAAAAACTCAGTGACTAACGCGTTGGTCTGGAAATGCAAAAGGTTTTTTCTTTACATGTTTGAACCTGCCTCACTGAGGTTCTGGTTTTTGACAATGTTCCTCCAGCTATTTTCTCTGGGAGGATATTTGACACTTCAGTCACGGTTTCATACGGAGCCAAGATTTAGTTTTGGAAAGCTAATTTATTTCCCTCCTGGAGGTCAGAGTTAGTTTAAAATTGTTAATTCAGCAAAGGACCTGCTAGACTGACCGCTCAAACAACACAATGGCAAACAAATGTTATTCAGTCGGTCTCGGGGGCAATAAACTCGCTGGTGTCCAGGGAATTGGAAAGCGTCACAAACAACAGATGGAGCAAGTTGGCGTCAGGCTGTTTAACCACAGAGGAGACAAAATCCAGATTGAAAATGCTCCTTTGTCAGCAAAGTTAAAGCTGCTGTTATAAAGTGTATAATACAACACAATCTTGGAGCCCGTGCGGGAGACAGACACTGGGACAGAGAACTTCAAACACTGTTCATAAACTCACAGAGAGAAAAAAAATCAACAAATAATTAAACACCCACCTCACTCAAGAAAGGCGTTGAGCATTCTGCCGTTCCAATCTCTCCACTGAATTTTTTGAATTTCAGTCTGCTTGCTGTATCTCAGCCGCTAACACACTCTCCTTTAGCTTGGAAGGTTCAAACAATGTGGTTGCAGGGATGGTGTAGGAGGGAGGGTTTCAGCTATGTGGATAATTGGAACACTTTCTGGGGAAGGTGGGACCTGTACCAACAGGACGGGGTGCACCTGAACCAGAGGGGCACCAATATCCTGGGAGGGAAATTTGCTATGGCTCTTCAGGGGGGTTTAAACTAATTTGTCCAGGGGGTGGGAAAAGGAGTGGTTGTCTGGAAGTCAGTGTTGAGGGTAGTGAGGTATTGGGGAAGGTATCAAGGTCAAGGGTGGGTACTAGTAGACAGGAAGGTGGGTTGAAGTGTGTCTACTTCAATGCAAGGAGCATCCAGAACAAGGTAGATGAACTTGGGGCGTGGATTGGTACTTGGGACTACGATGTTGTGGCCATTACGGAGACATGGGTAGAACAAGGACAGGAATCGTTGGACGTTCGGGGTATAGATGTTTCAGTAAGTGTAGGGAAGCTGGTAAAAGAGGTGGAGGAGTAGCATTGTTAATCAAGGATATTTTAACGGCTGCAGAAAGGCACTTCGAGGGGGATCTGTATACTGAGGTAATATGGGCTGAAGTTAGAAATAGGAAAGGAGCGGTCACGTTGTTAGGAGTTTTCTATAGGCCCCCAAATAGTAATAGAGATGTGGAGGAAGAAATTGCTAAGCAGATTATGGATAGGTGTGGGGGTCACAGGGTCGTTGTCATGGGGGACTTTAACTTTCCAAATATTGATTGGAACCTTTGTATGTCGAATCGTTCAGATGGGGCAGTTTTTGTGCAGTGTGTGCAGGAGGGTTTCCTGACACAATATGTGGATAGGCCGACAAGAGGTGAGGCCACATTGGATTTGGTAGTGGATACACACAGGGACACAGAGAGATAGAATCTCAGATACACACAGGGACAGAGAGAGAGAATCACAGACACACACAGGGACACAGAGAGAGAATCACAGATACACACAGGGACACAGAGAGAGAATCACAGATACACACAGGGACACACAGAGAGAGAATCACAGATACACACAGGGACACACAGAGAGAGAATCATAGATACACACAGGGACACAGAGAGAGAATCACAGATACACACAGGGACAGAAACAAGAATCACATATTTACAAAGGAACAATGCTTGGGTATTATATTTACACACAGAGTAATGTCGTGTGGCAGAATCACAGACTGAGAATCACAGACTGCCGTGCATATCACCAACAAGATCCACTGCAGGAACTCACCAAGAATCCTTCAACAGCACCTTCCTAACCAGTCAACATTATTCCTAGACAGAGCAGAAACTGAGAACATCACCATCAGCAACATCACCTCCAATACACACACCATGCTGACTTGGAACGCTATCACTGTTCCATTGCTGTCACTGAGTCAAATCCAGACACTTCCTCCCCAACACCCAATGGACGGCAGCAATGTCAAAAAGCAGCTCACCAACACATTCTCAAGGGCAACATGTGATAGCTTATTCCTGCTGGCCTTGCAGTTCAGGAGGGAGTTACTGGATTTGACTCAGCGACAGTGAAGCAATGACTACATAGATTCCAAGTCAGGATGGTGTGTGACTCGGAGATGAACTTTCAGGTGGTGATTTTGTAATCTATCCAATGTCCTTGTCCTTCCGGGTTCCTCATTGGAGGTGTGTAAGGAGCCGTCACAGGAGGGAAAATGCTCCTTCACTGAAAGAACACTCAGTTGGAAAACTGCACAAAGGTGGACAGAGTGAATGCTTCAGGTGATATCCGAGAGGTGCACTAAGTTATATTTGTTTTCAAAGATACTATACATGGACAGAGAGATGGGAAATTAAATAGAGAAACACACAAGAACACACAATCACAGGAACACACAGGGACACAGAGAGAAAATCACAGATACACACAGGAACACAGAGAGAGAATCACAGACACACACAGGGACACAGAGAGAGAATCACAGGGACACACAGGGACACAGATAGAGAATCACAGATACACACAGGGACACAGAGAGAGAATCACAGATACACACAGGAACACAGATAAAATCACAGAAACACACAGGGACACAGAGAGAGAATCACAGATACACACAGGGACACAGAGAGAGAATCACAGATACACACAGGGACACAGAGAGAGAATCACAGATACACACTGGGGCATAGGGAGAATCGGAGGCAAACAAAGTGATTGTGAAATAGAATCACAATTAAACACAGATATTGTGAACGATTAGCATGAATAGACACCACAACAGAAATGTTCATCCATACACACTGAGACATTGAAATAGACCTTCAGAGGGACACAGATTTGGATTTCCACAGTGCTTTGGAAGAGTGTCAGAATTCATGTGTGTTGCCCTTTATATTGTGATAGCAGTTTTGCTTTGAGTATTATTTCTGGCATTTGATCAATAAACATCTGTAAGAGATAATTGACAAGAAATTAGCAGGGGGGGAGTAGGGTAAATATGTGGGGTTATGGGGATAGGGCCTGGGTGGGAATGTGGTCAGTGCGGACTCGATGGGCCAAATAACCTCCTTCTGCACTGCAGGGATTCTATGAATACTATGGAATACAGAGTACTGGGCTAACGGTAAGATACTTGGTAGTGTGGATGAACAGAGGGATCTGGGTGTCCATGTGCATAGATCCCTGAAAGTTGGCACCCAGGTTGATAGGGTTGTTAAGAAGGCATACGGTGTGTTAGCTTTTATTGGTAGAGGGATTGAGTTTCGGAGCCAGGAGGTCATGCTGCAACTGTACAAAACCCTGGTGCGGCCGCATTTGGAGTATTGCGTACAGTTCCGGTCGCCATATTATAGGAAAGATGTGGAAGTGTTGGAAAGGGTGCAGAGGACATTTCCCAGGATGTTGCCTGGTATGGGGGGAAAATCGTATGAGGAAAGGCTGAGGGGCTTGAGGTTGTTTTCATTAGAGAGAAGGAGGTTAAGAGGTGACTTAATAGAGGCATACAAGATGATCAGAGGATTAGATAGGGTGGATAGTGAGAGCCTTTTTCCTCGGATGGTGTTGGCTAGCACGAGGGGACATAGCTTTAAATTGAGGGGTGAGAGATATAGGACAGATGTTAGAGGTAGGTTCTTTACTCAGAGAGTAGTAAGGGCGTGGAATGCCCTGCCTCCTGCAGTGGTGGACTCGTCAACGTTGAGAGCGTTCAAGTGGTTATTGGATAAACATATGGCTGATATTGGAATAGTGTAGATTAGAGGGGCTTTAGATTGAAAGCACTGGTCGGCGCAACATCGAGGGCCGAAGGGCCTGTACTGCGCTGTAATATTCTATGTTCTATGATTCTATGAAAGTGCTTATAAGACTATTCTCACCAACTGGAATTTGAATAAGACTGTTGATAGAATCCTGACAGTGCAGAAGGAGGCCATTCGGCCCATGGAGTCTGCACGACAACAATCCCACCTGGACACTATCCCCGCAACTCCATGCATTTACCCTACTGATTCCCCTGACACTAACCGGCAATTCACCATGGCCAATCCACCTAACCTACACATCTTTGGAGTGTGGGAGGAAACCGCAGCACCTGGAGGAATTCCACACGGACATGGGAAAAACATGCAGACTCTGCACAGACAGTGTCCCAAGCCGGGAATTGAGACCAGGTCTCTCGCAACAGTGCTGCCCACTGTGCTGCCCCCGGTGTAACTGTGTAGCTGTATTCTTCAGAGTCTCAGCTTTCTGTTCCCCTTTTTACTGAATTCTTACTTAAGTCCAAAAGGTTAAAATTAAATTATTTCCACGCTGTTTTTGTATAAAAGATAATGGAAAAGTCGACACATATTCCAGCCTTCACCCCAACAGGTCTGGCTGAAAACCAAGGTGACGCGATGTTTCTGTTATACAGCGTCTGAGCCAAAGGCTGCTTAGAGAACTGATTAACGTTTTACGTACTCCATCTCACGTCGGCCTCCTCTGCCTTGGATGGAATGGTACACACATGCAGCAGAAAGAAAATGGGGTTCACCCTGTCAATTCGGAGAATTTACAGTCTCTGTACTCTGGCCCTTTACCAAATAAACCTGTTGGACTTTAACCTGGTGTTGTGAGACTTCTTACTGCCTTTATTGGACCCATTCACTGAGTTCTCCACAGTCTCTGTACTCTGTACTCTGGCCCTTTACTGGACCCATTCACTGAGTTCTCCACAGTCTCTGTACTCTGTACTCTTGCCCTTTACTGGTCCCATTCACTGAGTTCTCCACTGTCTCTGTACACTGGCCCTTTACTGGAGCCATTCACTAAGTTCCCCACAGTCTCTGTACTCTGGCCCTTTACTGGACCCATTCACTGAGTTCTCCACAGTCTCTGTACTCTTTACTCTGGCCCTTTACTGGACCCATTCACTGAGTTCTCCACAGTCTCTGTACTCTGTACTCTGGCCCTTTACTGGAGCCATTCACTGAGTTCTACACAGTCTCTGTACTCTGGCCCTTTACTGGACACATTCACTGAGTTCTCCACAGTCTCTGTACTCTGTACTCTGGCCCTTTACTGGACCCATTCACTGAGTTCTCCACAGTCTCTGTACTCTGTACTCTGACCCTTTACAGGACCCATTCACTGTGTTCTCCACAGTCTCTCTACTCTGTACTCTGGCCCTTTACTGGACCCATTCACTGAGTTCTCCACAGTCTCTGTACTCTGTACTCTGGCCCTTTACTGGACCCATTCACTGAGTTCTCCACAGTCTCTGTACTCTGTACTCTGGCCCTTTACTGGACCCATTCACTGAGTTCTCCACAGTCTCTGTACTCTGTACTCTGGCCCTTTACTGGAACCATTCACTGAGTTCTCCACAGTCTCTGTACTCTGTACTCTGGCCCTTTACTGGACCCATTCACTGAGTTCTCCACAGTCTCTGTACTCTGGCCCTTTACTGGACCCATTCACTGAGTTCTCCACAGTCTCTGTACTCTGTACTCTGGCCCGTTACTGGATCCATTCACTGAGTTCCCCACAGTCTCTGTACTCTGTACTCTGGCTCTTTACTGGACCCATTCACTGAGTTCTCCACAGTCTCTGTACTCTGTACTCTGGCCCTTTACTGGACCCATTCACTGAGTTCTCCACAGTCTCTGTACTCTGTACTCTTGCCCTTTACTGGTCCCATTCACTGAGTTCTCCACAGTATCTGTACACTGGCCCTTTACTGGAGCCATTCACTGAGTTCCCCACAGTCTCTGTACTCTGGCCCTTTACTGGACCCACTCACTGAGTTCTCCACAGTCTCTGTACTCTGTACTCTGGCCCTTTACTGGACCCATTCACTGAGTTCTCCACAGTCTCTGTACTCTTTACTCTGGCCCTTTACTGGACCCATTCACTGAGTTCTCCACAGTCTCTGTACACTGTACTCTGGCCCTTTACTGGAGCCATTCACTGAGTTCTACACAGTCTCTGTACTCTGTATTCTGGCCCTTTACTGGAGCCATTCACTGAGTTCCCCACAGTCTCTGTACTCTGGCCCTTTACTGGACCCATTCACTGAGTTCTCCACAGTCTCTGTACTCTGTACTCTGGCCCTTTACTGGACCCATTCACTGAGTTAGAACATAGAACAGTACAGCACAGAACAGGCCCTTCGGCCCACGATGTTGTGCCGAACTTTATCTGAAACCAAGATCAAGCTATCCCACTCCCTATCATCCTGGTGTGCTCCATGTGCCTATCCAATAACCGCTTAAATGTTTCTAAAGTGTCTGACTCCACTATCACTGCAGGCAGTCCATTCCACACCCCAACCACTCTCTGCGTAAAGAACCTACCTCTGATATCCGTCCTGTATCTCCCACCACGAACCCTATAGTTATGCCCCCTTGTAATAGCTCCATCCACCCGAGGAAATAGTCTTTGAACGTTCACTCTATCTATCCCCTTCATCATTTTATACACCTCTATTAAGTCTCCCCTCAGCCTCCTCCGCTCCAGAGAGAACAGCCCTAGCTCCCTCAACCTTTCCTCATATGATCTACCCTCCAAACCAGGCAGCATCCTGGTAAATCTCCTCTGCACTCCTTCCAGCGCTTCCACATCCTTCCTATAGTGAGGTGACCAGAACTGCACACAATATTCCAAATGTGGTCTCACCAAGGTCCTGTACAGTTGCAGCATAACCCCACGGCTCTTAAACTCCAACCCCCTGTTAATAAAAGCTAACACACTATAGGCCTTCTTCACAGCTCTATCCACTTGACTGGGAACCTTTAGAGATCTGTGGATATGGACCCCAAGATCTCTCTGTTCCTCCACAGTCTTCAGAACCCTACCTTTGACCCTGTAATCCACATTTAAATTTGTCCTACCAAAATGAATCACCTCACATTTATCAGGGTTAAACTCCATTTGCCATTTTTCAGCCCAGCTTTGCATCCTATCTATGTCTCTTTGCAGCCTACAACAGCCCTCCACCTCATCCACTACTCCACCAATCTTGGTGTCATCAGCAAATTTACTGATCCACCCTTCAGCCCCCTCCTCTAAGTCATTAATAAAAATCACAAAGAGCAGAGGACCAAGCACTGATCCCTGCGGCACACCGCTAGCAACCTGCCTCCAATCCGAAAATTTTCCATTGACCACCACCCCCTGTCTTCGGTCAGACAGCCAGTTACCTGTCCAATCGGCCAACTTTCCCTCTATCCCACACCTCCTCACTTTCATCATAAGCGGACCATGGGGGACCTTATCAAACGCCTTACTAAAATCCATGTATATGACATCAACTGCCCTACCTTCATCAACACACTTAGTTACCTCCTCAAAAAATTCTATCAAATTTGTGAGGCACGACTTGCCCTTCACGAATCCGTGCTGACTATCTCGGATTAATCCGCATCTTTCTAAATGGTCGTAAATCCCATCCCTAAGGACCCTTTCCATCAATTTACCAACCACCGAAGTAAGACTAACCGGTCTATAATTACCACGGTCATTTCTATTCCCTTTCTTAAACAGAGGAACAACATTCGCCATTCTCCAGTCCTCTGGCACCATCCCCGTGGACAGCGAGGACCCAAAGATCAACGCCAAAGGCTCTGCAATCTCATCCCTTGCCTCCCAAAGAATCCTAGGATACATTTCATCAGGCCCAGGGGACTTATCGACCTTCAGTTTATTCAAAACTGCCAAGACATCCTCCCTCCGAACATCTATTTCCTCCAGCCTATTAGCCTGTAACACCTTCTCTTCCTCAAAAACATGGCCCCTCTCCTTGGTGAACACTGAGGAAAAGTATTCATTCATCACCTCGCCTATCTCTACTGACTCCATACACAAGTTCCCACTACTGTCCTTGACCGGCCCTAACCTCACCCTGGTCATTCTTTTATTCCTCACATAAGAGTAAAAAGCCTTGGGGTTTTCCTTGATCCGACCCGCCAAGGACTTCTCATGTCCCCTCCTAGCTCTCCTGAGCCCCTTTTTCAGCTCATTCCTTGCTAACTTGTAACCCTCAATCAAGCCATCTGAACCTTGTTTCCTCATCCCTACATAAGCTTCCCTCTTCCTTTTCACAAGACATTCCACCTCTTTTGTGAACCATGGTTCCCTCACTCGGCCATTTCCTCCCTGCCTGACAGGAACATACCTATCAAGGACATCCAGTATTTGTTCCTTGAAAAAATTCCACTTTTCATTAGTTCCTTTCTCTGACAGTTTCTGTTCCCAACTTATGCCCCCGAATTCTTGCCTAATCGCATCATAATTACCCCTCCCCCAATTGTAAACCTTGCCCTGCCGTACGGCCCTATCCCTCTCCATTGCAATAACAAAAGACACCGAATTGTGGTCACTATCTCCAAATTGCTCTCCCACAACCAAATCTAACACTTGGCCCGGTTCGTGTCAGGAAACCCTCCCGCACACACTGCACAAAAACTGCCCCATCCAAACTATTTGACCAACAAAGGTTCCAATCAATATTTGGAAAGTTAAAGTCCCCCATGACAACTACCCTGTGACCCCCACACATATCCATAATCTGCTTAGCAATTTCTTCCTCCACATCTCTATTACTATTTGGGGGCCTATAGTAAACTCCTAGCAACGTGACCGCTCCTTTCCTATTTCTAACTTCAGCCCATATTACCTCTGTGTGCAGATCCCCCACGAAATGCCTTTCCGCAGCCGTTAAACTATCCTTGATTAACAATGCCACTCCTCCACCTCTTTTACCAGCTTCCCTACACTTAGTGAAACATCTATACCCCGGAACGTCCATCAACCATTCCTGTCCTTGTTCTACCCACGTCTCCGTAATGGCCACAACATCGTAGTCCCAAGTACCAATCCACGCCCCAAGTTCATCTACCTTGTTCCGGATGCTCCTTGCATTGAAGTAGACACACTTCAACCCACCTTCCTGTCTACCAGTACCCACCCTTGACCCTGATTCCTTCCCCAATACCTCACCACCCTCACTGACTTCTGGACTACAACTCCCTTTCCCACTCCCCTGACAAATTAGTTTAAACCCCCCTGAAGTGCCGTAACAAATTTCCCTCCGAGGATATTGGTGCCCCTCTGGTTCAGGTGCACCCCGTCCTGTTTGTACAGGTCCCACCTTCCCCAGAACGTGTTCCAATTATCCACGTATCTGAAACCCTCCCTCCTACACCATCCCTGCAACCACATATTGAACTGCACTCTCTCCCTGTTCCTCAACTCGCTATCACGTGGTACCGGCAACGTACCAGAGATGACCACATGTTTCGTCTTGGCTCTCAGCTTCCAGCCCAGCTCCAGAAATTCCTGCTTTAAATCCCCGTCCCTTCTCTTACCTATGTCATTGGTACCAATGTGCACCACGACTTGTGACTGTTTCCCCTCCCCCTTCAGAATCTGGAAAACACGGTCTGAGACATCACGGACCTTGGCATCCGGTAGGCAACATACCATCCGTGAGTCTCTTTTGCTGCCACAGAACCTCCTATCTATCCCTCTAACTAACGAGTCCCCAATAACTATCGCCCTCTCGCTCTCCCCCTTTCCCTCCCGAGCCACAGAGACGGACACAGTGCTGGAGATCCTCTCACTGCGGCTCCCCACTGGTATGTCATCCCCCTCAACCGTATCCAAAGCGGAATACTTGTTGCTAAGGGGAACGACCACCGGGGATCCCTGCACGGACTGCTTCCTCCCAGCCCCTCTCACCGTCACCCATCTGTTTTCAATCCTCGGAGTAACTGTATTCCTAAAGCTTGTGTCTATGGCCATCTCTGCGTCCCTGATGATCCAAAGTTCCTCCAACTCCAGCTCCAGTTCCCTAACACGGTTTTGGAGGAGCTGCAGATGGGTGCACTTCCCACAGGTGTAATCAGTAGGGACACTGTCGTCGTCCCTCACCTCAAACATAGTGCAAGAGGAACAGTGCACTGCCTGCACACCCATCCCCTCGAGATACCTTGCCAGTACCAGGTAGAAAGTGCAAAAATGAAGTCAACTCACCCCTGCTCGCCCTTTCTGCCTAAGCCCTGTGAGCCAAAGTCTTATAGCTCACACTCTGCTTCCCACACACTCCACTGCCCGCTCCCGACGCTGCCCGCTGTATACTGCAGCCTACCTTTTATACTTCACGCGCTTAAAAAACCCTTCCCAAACTCCTTTGCTGCCCACTTCTAGTTTTCACTTTAAAATTGAAAAACTGCTGTTATAGTAAAGGCCAAAAAAATACACACACTCGCTGACTAATTAAATAAATAAACAATTCAATTAATCCAATTAATCTCTTACCAGCACTGCTGCTTTCAAATACCCCTCTCAGCTTGCTCCAGTGGATCAATGAGCTCCACGGTATCTGTACTCTGTACTCTGACCCTTTACAGGACCCATTCACTGTGTTCTCCACAGTCTCTGTACTCTGTACTCTGGCCCTTTACTGGACCCATTCACTGAGTTCTCCACAGTCTCTGTACTCTGTACTCTGGCCCTTTACTGGACACATTCACTGAGTTCTCCACAGTCTCTGTACTCTGTACTCTGGCCCTTTACTGGACCCATTCACTGAGTTCTCCACAGTCTCTGTACTCTGGCCCTTTACTGGACCCATTCACTGAGTTCTCCACAGTCTCTGTACTCTGTACTCTGGCCCTTTACTGGACCCATTCACTGAGTTCTCCACAGTCTCTGTACTCTGTACTCTGGCTCTTTACTGGACCCATTCACTGAGTTCTCCACAGTCTCTGTACTCTGTACTCTGGACCGTTACTGGACCCATTCACTGAGTTCTCCCAAGTCTCTGTACTCTGTACTCTGGCCCGTTACTGGACCCATTCACTGTGTTCTCCACAGTCTCTGTACTCTGTACTCTGGCTCTTTACTGGACCCATTCACTGAGTTCTCCACAGTCTCTGTACTCTGGCCCTTTACTGGACCCATTCACTGAGTTCTCCACAGTCTCTGTACTCTGTACTCGGGCCCTTTACTGGTCCCATTCACTGTGTTCTCCACAGTCTCTGTACACTGGCCCTTTACTGGATCCATTTACTGAGTTCCCCACAGTCTCTGTACTCTGGCCCTTTACTGGACCCATTCACTGAGTTCTCCACAGTCTCTGTACTCTTTACTCTGGCCCTTTACTGGACCCATTCACTGAGTTCTCCACAGTCTCTGTACTCTGTACTCTGGCCCTTTACTGGAGCCATTCACTGAGTTCTACACAGTCTCTGTACTCTGGCCCTTTACTGGACCCATTCACTGAGTTCTCCACAGTCTCTGTACTCTGTACTCTGGCCCTTTACTGGACCCATTCACTGAGTTCTCCACAGTCTCTGTACTCTGTACTCTGACCCTTTACAGGACCCATTCACTGTGTTCTCCACAGTCTCTGTACTCTGTACTCTGGCCCTTTACTGGACCCATTCACTGTGTTCTCCACAGTCTCTGTACTCTGTACTCTGGCCCTTTACTGGACACATTCACTGAATTCTCCACAGTCTCTGTACTCTGTACTCTGGCCCTTTACTGGACCCATTCACTGAGTTCTCCACAGTCTCTGTACTCTGGCCCTTTACTGGACCCATTCACTGAGTTCTCCACAGTCTCTGTACTCTGTACTCTGGCCCGTTACTGGACCCATTCACTGAGTTCTCCACAGTCTCTGTACTCTGTACTCTGGCCCTTTACTGGACCCATTCACTGAGTTCTCCACAGTCGCTGTACTCTGTACTCTGGCTCTTTACTGGACCCATTCACTGAGTTCTCCACAGTCTCTGTACTCTGGCCCGTTACTGGACCCATTCACTGAGTTCTCCACAGTCTCTGTACTCTGTACTCTGGCTCTTTACTGGACCCATTCACTGAGTTCTCCACAGTCTCTGTACTCTGTACTCTGGCCCTTTACTGGACCCATTCACTGAGTTCTCCACAGTCTCTGTACTCTGTACTCTGGCTCTTTACTGGACCCATTCACTGAGTTCTCCACAGTCTCTGTACTCTGTACTCTGGCCCTTTACTGGACCCATTCACTGAGTTCCCCACAGTCTCTGTACTCTGTACTCTGTCCCTTTACTGGACCCATTCACTGAGTTCTCCACAGTCTCTGTATTCTGGCCCTTTACTGGACCCATTCACTGAGTTCCCCACAGTCTCTGTACTCTGTACTCGGGCCCTTTACTGGACGCATTCACTGAGTTCTCCACAGTCTCTGTACTCTGTACTCTGGCCCTTTCCAGGACCCATTCACTGAGTTCTCCACAGTCTCTGTACTCTGTACTCTGGCCCTTTTTGATTTTTGTCTTCGGTTTTTCTGTCTTCCACTTCTCCTTTTGCTGCCTTTAGTTTCTGTCCCCACTTTACTTCCCTCTGACTTCCTGCGTCGGTCCCCATCCCCGCGCCACATTAATTTAAACCCCTCCCCAACAGCACGAGCAAACATTCCCCTCAGGACATTGGTTCCAGTCCTGCCCAGGTACAGACCGTCTGGTTTGTACTGGTCCCATCTCCTTCAGAACCGGATCCAATATCCCAGGAATTTGAATCCCTCCATCTTGCACCATCTCTCAAGCCACATATTCATCTTGAGTCTCCTGACATTCCTACTCTGACTAACACGTGGCACTGGCAGTAATCCTGAGATTACTACCTTTGAGCTCCTACATTTTAGTTTAACTCATATCTCCTTAAATTCAGATTGTCGGACTTCATCCCATTTTTTACCTACAGTGTTGGTGCCTATATGCCCCACGACAGCTGGTTGTTCACCCTCCCCCTCCAGAATGTCCTGCAGCTGCTCTGAGACACCCTTGACCCTTGCACCAGGTAGGCAACATACCATCCTGGAGTCTTGTTTGCATCCACAGAAACACCCGTCTATTCCCCTTACAATTGAGTCCCCTATCACTATAGCTCTGCCACTCTTTTTCCTGCCCTCCTGTCCAGCAGAGCAAGCCAGGGTGCCATGAACCTGGCTGCTGCCACCTTCCCCCGGTGAGCCATCTCCCCCAACAGTATCCAAAATGGTATATCTGCTTTGGAGGGAGATGATTGCAGGGGACCCCTACACTGCCTTCCGACTCTTCCTCTGTCTGGTGGTCACCCATTCTCTATCTCCCTCAGTAACTGTTATCTGCGGTGTGACCAACTCACTGAACGTGATATCCACGACATCTTCAGCATCGTGGATGCTCCAAAGTGAATTCTCCCGCCGCTCCCGAGCTGTCAAGCCGTCTAACATGTGCGTCAGTTGGACACACATGATGTGACTGACCGTGGCACTGTGGTATAGGAAGCTGTTCAGTGGGCCGTGGGGGGAGGTGAGGGGCTGGGATGGGAGAGGCACAGAGTAAATTAGTGGGAGTAAGTGACAGTATAGTGAGAGGCATTGATGATGTGAAGATGCCGGCGTTGGACTGGGGTAGGCAACGTAAGAAGTCTCACAACACCAGGTTCAAGTCCAACAGGTTTATTTGGAAGCACGAGCTTTCGGAGTGCTGCTCCTTCATCAGAGGGATTGACAATTTTCTCTGTAACAAGGAGTCAGAGTGCTGTTGGCTGTGTTACCTGCCCCATGCCAGAGTTCAGGACATCTGGCTGGAGATGACCGTGGTTGTGAGGAGGATCCCATTGTTGTGGACCATGTCGGTACCAATGACATAGGTAGAATGAAGAAGCAGCTTCTGCACAGACATTATCAGGAAATGGACACTGAATTAAACAACAGAACACACAAGGTTATAATCTGGAGATGATTACCGCAGCCACGTGCAAATTAGCATAGTGCACATCACATTAGAGAGATGAATACATGGTTTGAAAGACTGGTGGAAGAGGTATGTTTCAGCTTGTGGGACATTAAAATCAGTTCTGGAGAAAGTGGGGGCTGTACCGTTGGGATGATCTACATCTGAACCTGCTGCCAGCAACGTTCTTGCAAACTACACAACTAGGGAAGCAGAGAGGGCTTTAAACTCAATAGAGGAAGGGATGGTTCTGGAGCGGAGGATATGATCACCATACCAACCTAACACATATTTTAATGAATTAGTTATCCTTTAACTGTTCCACAATTAAGGCTGTCTGTTGAACTAATCTGTCTGCTTTCTAATGATGTGGAGATGCCGACGTTGGACTGGGGTAAACACAGTAAGAAGGTTAACAACACCAGGTTAAAGTCCAACAGGTATATTTGGTAGCAAAAGCCGAAATCTTGTGTGGCTTTTGCTACTAAATAAACCTGTTGGACTTTAACCTGGTGTTGTTAAACTGCTTTCCAATATGGCAGGTGTCGTTTCTTTTTAAAATGGCTTTTGTTAATTCGGCTACAATATGTAATACCATTAATTCAAACTACGTGAAGATAGTCACACTAAAACAACTGATTTTGAAACTACCAACAATGGTGAAATATGATTCAAGCATAAAAACTTCTTAAGGTCAATAGCCGGAGGTGAGGAATCCCATTGCTGTCATTGTCCGCACTCCCTGTTCTCTGCGACGTGACCACATGGACACCTTGCGCTGCAGCACGGGGAAGTCATTGTCATTTAAATGCAGCCCAAGGATTTGCCAAACAAAATGTCACCACTCACTTCATTAGTCCCCATCGGGAGTTTTGAGTTCCAGCCTGAACATCACAACTCAGGATATATTGGCCCTGGAGGGGGGTGCAGGAGGATATCAGAGAACTAACAGGTCAAATTATCACAACATGTGTTGCATAGATGATTAGTCTAGTGTTGAAAATGTTTTTTCAAGATGATAGATTCGACAGGGAGAATGTGTTCCCTCTGTTGAAGGAATCCAGTAAATGGGCAATTTTTTTAAATTAGAGGGACACGGATCGAAGATGGGGGATGTGTTCTTTGATTTATTTCATTTGATGTGGGTGTCAGTGGCAAACCCAGAACTGTTGCTCACCCCTAATTTCCCAGTCGCTTGCCTCGGCCATTTCACACAGCAGTTGAGAGTCAACCACATTGCTTTGAGTCTGGATTCACATTGGACAGATCAAGATAAGACCAGGTTGATGGCAAATTTCCTTCCCTAAAGGGAATTGGTGAACCCAATGGAATTTGTAGCAGCCGGCGACTGCTCGAGTAAAGTAGAATCATTGGAAGGGAACCCGCTGGAGACAACCATGAGGCCAGAAGCACAAGCACAGGGAGCTGACATAAAAACTGACACAAGGGCACAGAAAGTGGCCTGAATGAAAGGTAGAGTCATAGAGGTTTACAGCATGGAAAGAGGCCCTTCGGCCCAACTTGTCTATGCCGCCCGTTTTTTTAAAAACCCCTAAGGATAGGAGTGGGAACTTGTACATGGAGTCAGAAAAGATAGGAGAGGCTTTGAATGAATACTCTTCTTCAGTGTTCACCAAGGAGAGGGGCCATGTTTTTGAGGATGAGAGTGTGATACAGGCTGATAGGCTGGAGGAGGTAGATGTTCTGAGGGAAGATGCATTAGCAATTGTGAAAACACTGAGGGTCGATAAGTCCCCTGGGCCAGCTGAGATATATCCTAGGATTCTTTGGGAGGCAAGGGATGCGATTGCCGAGCCTTTGGCTTTGATCCTTGGGTCCTCACTGTCCACGGGGATAGTGTCAGAGGACTGGAGAGTGGCGAATGTCGTTCCTCTGTTCAAGAAAGGAAATAGGAATGACCATGGTAATTATCGGCCGGTTAGTCTTACTTCAGTGGTCGGGAAGCTCATGGAAAATGTCCTGAGGGATAGGATTTATGACCATTTGGAAAGATGCAGCTTAATCCGGGATAGTCAACACGGATTCGTGAAGGGTAAGTCTTGACTCACAAACTTGATTGAATTCTTTGAGGAGGTAACTAAGTGTGTTGATGAAGATAGAGCAGTTGATGTCAAATACATGGATTTTAGTAAGGCGTTTAATAAGCTCCACCATGGTCGGCTCATGAAGACAATAAGGAGGTGTGGGATAGAGGGGAATTTGGCCGATTGTATACGTAACTGGCTATCTCATAGAAGACAGAGGGTGGTGGCGGATGGAAAATTTTCAGACTGGAGACGAGTTACCAGCGGAATACCACAGGGATCAGTGCGGGGTCCCCTGCTTTTTGTGATTTTTATCAATGACTTGGAGGAGGGGGCTGAAGGGTGGATCAGTAAATTTTCTGATGACACCAAGATTGGTGGAGTAGTAGATGAGGTGGAGGGCTGTTGTAGGCTGCAAAGAGACATTGATAGGATGCAAGGCTGGGCCGAAAACTGGCAGATGGAGTTTAACCCTGACAAATGCGAGGTGATTCATTTTGGTAGGACAAATTTGAATGTGGATTACAGGGTCAACGGTAGGGTTCTGAGGAATGTGGAGGAACAGAGAGATCTTGGGGTTCATATCCACAGATCTCTGAAGGTTGCCACTCAAGTGGATAGAGCCGTCAAGAAGGCCTATAGTGTGTTAGCGTTTATTAACAGGGGGTTTGAGTTTAAGAGCCGTGGAGTTATGCTGCAACTGTACAGGACCTTGGTGAGACCACATTTGGAATATTGTGTGCAGTTCTGATCACCTCACTATAAGAAGGATAGAAAAATAGAAAACTAAAGCACAAAACAGGCCCTTCGGCCACACAAGCTGTGCCGAACATATCCCCACCCTTCAGGCCTACCTATAACCTTCCATCCTATTAAATCCCATGTACTCATCCAGGAGTCTCTTAAAAGACCCTATTGGGTTTGCCTCCACCACCACTGACGGCAGCCGATTCCACTCGCCCACGACTCTCTGTGGGAAAAACTTCCCCCTAACATCTCCCCTGTACCTACCCCGCAGCACCTTAAACCTGTGTCCTCTCGTAGCAGCCATTTCCACCCTGGGAAAAAGCCTCTGAGAGTCCACCCGATCTATGCCTCTCAACATCTTATATACCTCTATTAGGTCCCGTCTCATCCTCCGGCTCTCCAAGGAGAAAAGACCGAGCTCCCTCAGCCTATCCTCATAAGGCATGCCACTCAATCCAGGCAACATCCTTGTAAATCTCCTCTGCACCCTTTCAATCTTTTCCACATCCTTCCTGTAAGGAGGCGAACAGAACAGAGCACAGTATTCCAAGTGGGGTCTGACGAGGGTCTTATATAGCTGCATCATTATCCCCGGACTCCTAAACTCAATCCCTCGATTGATAAAGGCCAGCACACCATACGCCTTCTTAACCACCTCCTCCACCTGCGGGGCCGATTTTAGAGTCCTATGGACCCGGACCCCAAGGTCCTTCTGATCCTCTACAGTACTAAGAGTCTTTCCCTTTGTATTGTACTCCTTCATCCCATTCGACCTGCCAAAATGGACCACGACGGATTTATCTGGGTAGAAGTCAATCTGCCACTTCTCCGCCCAGTCTTGCATCTTATCTATGTCCCTCTGTAACTTCTGACATCCCTCCAGACTATCCACAACCCCACCAACCTTCGTGTCGTCAGCAAACTTACCAACCCATCCCTCCACTTCCTCATCCAGGTCATTTATGAAAATGACAACCAGTAAGGGTCCCAGAACAGATCCCTGGGGCACACCACTGGTGACCGACCTCCAATTAGAAAAAGACCCATCTATCGACACTCTCTGCCTCCTTTGGGCAAGCCAGTTCTGGATCCACTGGGCAGAAGCCCCTTGGATCCCATGCCCTCTCACTTTTTCGAGAAGCCTTGCATGGGGGACCTTATCGAACGCCTTGCTAAAATCCATATAAACCACATCGATCGCTTTCATTTCGTCAATGTGTTTCGTCACATTTTCAAAGAACTCCACCAGGCTCGTAAGGCACGATCTGCCTTTGACAAAGCCATGCTGAGTATTCTTGAGCATACTAAACCCCTCTTAATGCTCATAAATCTTGTCCCTCAGGATGTGGAAGCTTTGGAGAGGGTGCAAAGGGGGTTTACCAGGATGCTGCCTGGTTTGGAGGTTAGGTCTCATGAGGAAAGGTTGAGGGTGCTGGGGCTTTTCTTTTTATAGAGGAGGAGGTTGAGAGGCGACTTAATAGAGGTTTATAAGATGATCAGGGGGATAGATAGAGTGGACGTTCAGAGACCATTTCCTCGGATGGATGTAGCTGTTTGCGAGGGGGCATAACTATAAGGTTCATGGTGGGAGATATAGGAGGGATGTCCGAGGTAGGTTCTTTACGCAGAGAGTGGTTGAGTTGTGGAATTGACTGCCTGCTGTGATAGTGGAGTCGGACACTTTAACAACTTTCAAGCTGTTCTTGAATAGGCACATGGATCACACCAGAATGATAGGGAGTGGGATAGCTTGATCTTGGTTTCGGGGAAAGCGTGGCACAACATCGAGGGCCGAAGGGCCTGTACTGTGCTGTACTGTTCCATGATCTTAGCTCATCCCAATTGCCCGCATTTGGCCCATATCCCTCTATGCCCATCTTAACCATGTAACTGTCTAAATGCTTTTTAAAGCACAAAATTGTACCCGCCTCTACTACTACCTCTGGCAGCTTGTTCCAGACACTCACCACTGTCTGTGTAAAGAAAATTGCCCCTCTGGACACTTTGGATCTTTCGCCTCTCACCTTAAACCTGTGCCCTCTAGTTTTAGACCACCTCCCCCCCCCCCCCCCGCCCCCCATCAACTTTGGAAAAATATATTGACTATCAAGCTGATCTGTGCCCCTCATCACCCCTCAGCCTTCTACGCTCCCAAGAAAAAAGTCCCAGTCTATCCAGCCTCTCCTTATAACTCAAACCATCAAGTCCGGGTCGCATCCTCGTAAATCTTTCCTGCACTCTTTCTTGTTTAATAATATTCTTTCTACAATAGGGTGACCAAAACTGTACACAGTATTCCAAGTGTGGTTTTGTCAATGTCTTGTACAACTTCAACAAGACGTCCCAAATCCTTTATTCAATGTTCTGACCGATGAAACCAAGCATTCCGAATGCCTTCTTCACCGCTCTGTCCACCTGTGACTCCACTTTCAAGGAGCTATGAACATGTACCCCGAGATCTCTTTGTTCTGTAACTCTCCCCAGTGCCCTACCATTAACTGAGCAAGTCCTGCCCTGGTTCAATCTACCAAAATACATCACCTCGCATTTATCTAAATTGAAATCCATCTGCCATTTGACAGCCCAATTGATCAAAATCCTGTTGCAATCGGAGATAACTTTGTTCACTGTCCAATATGCCACCAATCTTGGTATCATCTACAAACTTACTAACCATGACTCCTTTTTTCTCATCTAAATCAATAATATAAATGACAAATAACAGTGGACCAGCACTGATCTGAGAGGCACACCGCTGGTCACAGGCCTCCCGTTTGAAAAACAACCCTCGACAACCACCCTCTGGCTTCTGTCATCAAGCCAATTTTGTATCCACTGAGACACCTCACCCTGGATCCCGTGAGATTTAACCTCATGCAACAACCTACCATGCGGTAACTTTTCAAACGCCTTGCTAAAATCCATGCAGACAACAACAACTGCACTGCCATCATCTACCTTCTTGGTTACCCATTGAAAAAAACTGAATCAAATTTGTGAGACATGATTTTCCACTCACAAAGCCATGCTGACTGTCCCTAATCAGTCCTTGTGTCTCTAAATGCCTGTAGGTCTTGTCTCTCAAAATGCTTTCCAACAACTTACCCACCACAGATGTGAGGCTCACTGGCCTCGGTAAGCTGCGATTACCTCAGTCCAAATGCACAGAGGCAATTCTGCCGAGAGACAGGCTTTTTGCAAAATTCAAGATCAGACAATTCGAAACCAGAGATGCACCAGGACACATTAGCAACTGTAAAAGGGCAGTTATACATTTCCCGACAAACAAGTCACCACTAGATACATGGGGCAGACTTGTTTCAGTCAAACAAAATACTTGATGCCTATATATAGAACATAGAACATAGAACATTACAGCGCAGAACAGGCCCTTCGGCCCACGATGTTGCACCGACCAGTTAAAAAAAAAAACTGTGACCCTCCAACCTAAACCAATTTCTTTTCGTCCATGAACCTATCTACGGATCTCTTAAACGCCCCCAAACTAGGCGCATTTACAACTGATGCTGGCAGGGCATTCCAATCCCTCACCACCCTCTGGGTAAAGAACCTACCCCTGACATCGGTTCTATAACTACCCCCCCTCAATTTAAAGCCATGCCCCCTCGTGCTGGATTTCTCCATCAGAGGAAAAAGGCTATCACTATCCACCCTATCTAAACCTCTAATCATCTTATATGTTTCAATAAGATCCCCTCTTAGCCGCCGCCTTTCCAGCGAAAACAATCCCAAATCCCTCAGCCTCTCCTCATAGGATCTCCCCTCCATACCAGGCAACATCCTGGTAAACCTCCTCTGCACCCTCTCCAAAGCCTCCACATCCTTCCTGTAATGTGGGGACCAGAACTGCACACAGTACTCCAAGTGCGGCCGCACCAGAGTTGTGTACAGTTGCAACATAACGCTACGACTCCTAAATTCAATCCCCCTACCAATAAACGCCAAGACACCATATGCCTTCTTAACAACCTTATCTACTTGATTCCTAACTTTCAGGGATCTATGCACACATACACCTAGATCCCTCTGCTCCTCCACACTATTCAAAGTCCTCCCGTTAGCCCTATACTCAACACATCTGTTATTCCTACCAAAGTGAATTACCTCACACTTCTCCGCATTAAACTCCATCCGCCACCTCTCGGCCCAACTTTGCAACCTGTCTAAGTCTTCCTGCAAACTACGACACCCTTCCTCACTGTCTACCACACCACCGACTTTGGTGTCATCAGCAAATTTGCTAATCCACCCAACTATACCCTCATCCAGATCATTAATAAATATTACAAACAGCAGTGGCCCCAAAACAGATCCCTGAGGTACACCACTTGTAACCGCACTCCATGATGAATATTTATCATAGAATAGAATCATAGAATCCCTACAGTACAGAAAGAGGCCATTCGGCCCATCGAGTCTGCACCGACCACAATCCCACCCAGGCTCTACCCCCATATCCCTACATATTTTACCCACTAATCCCTCTAATCTACGCATCTCAAGATACTAAGGGACAATTTTAGCATGGCCAAATCAACCTAACCCGCACATCTTTGGACTGTGGGAGGAAACCGGAGCACCCGGAGGAAACCCACGCAGACACAGGGAGAACGTGCAAACTCCACACAGACAGTGACCCAAGCCGGGAATCGAACCCAGGTCCCTGGAGCTGTGAAGCAGCAGTGCTAACCACTGTGCTACCGTGCCGCCCGTACTATCAACCACCACCCTCTGTTTCCTATCCGCTAGCCAATTCCTGATCCAATTTCCTAGATCACCCCCAATCCCATACATCTGCATTTTCTGCAGAAGCCTACCATGGTGAACCTTATCAAACGCCTTACTAAAATCCATATATACCACGTCCACTGCCTTGCCCCCATCCACCTCCTTGGTCACTTTCTCAAAAAACTCAATAAGGTTAGTAAGGCACGACCTACCTGCCACAAAACCATGCTGACTATCACCTATCAATTCATTACTCTCCAAATAACTATAAATCCTATCCCTTATAATTTTTTCCAACATCTTGCCGACACAGAAGTGAGACTCACCGGTCTATAATTCCCGGGGAAGTCTCTGTTCCCCTTCTTAAACAATGGGACAACATTCGCTAACCTCCAATCTTCTGGTACTATACCAGAGGCCAACGACGACCTGAAGATCAGAGCCAGAGGCTCTGCAATCACTTCTCTTGCCTCCCAGAGAATCCTTGGATAAATCCCATCCGGACCAGGGGATTTATCTATTTTCAGACCCTCCAGAATATCCTGCACATCCTCCTTATCAACTGTAATACTGTCTATTCTACTCCCCTGCAACCCAGTGTCCTCCTCAGCTATATTCATGTCCCCTTGCGTGAACACCGAAGAGAAATATTGGTTCAATGCTTCACCAATATGGCTGAAACTAGACATTTTGGTGCACAGCACACAAACACAAAGGGTCCATAATTAAAACACATTAACACCCATTGAAACCCATCAAAAATGCTGTGAAACAAATCAGACCAAAACACATGATAGACCGAATCTTCAGAAGCTTCGAGAAGGTAGCCAGAAAGGTATAGTTGTATTTTAATTTTAATTTTCTTATTAACCCAACAAATTCAGTTAAACGGCTGCAAGATGAAATAGTTGTGTTTTGTTGCCTTGTTCTGTATTGGATTCATCTCCTATAGGATTCGCTGTGAGATTTCTAGTGCTTGGCAGAAATGTTCAATGTTTGCTCGATTCACTGTAAAGTTCCAGGTAGATATCTGTCCCCTGCTCACTGAATCTACACAATGGAGCTCAATGGAAATGATTCATCTTCCACAGCCTTTCTCTCGGTTGAACTCGTTGTGAATCCTCGGCTACAACAACACATATATTCCAGCAAGATTTTGGTTCAGCTTCTCCCAACAGCACTGATTGGCTCCTCTGCCCCTGGTACCAAGCCAGCACCAATGGATCATGACCAATGTTCGCTGGCACCACTGATTATCCCGAGTATTCTGCCCTTCAGTGCTCCATATCCCAGAAACCACAAACACTGATTCAAAGGATATCGAAGCAATTTTAAACATGGTTTACCCAGTAGGAGGACATGGAGAAGGCCATCAATCCCATCACCATTGCCCTACCTGCCATGTCCACTGGGTTGTATCCATATGGAAAGGTTATATTTTAGCTGATACCAACATATGAATTAGGAGTAGAAGTGGCCCATTCGAGCGCTCGAGCCTGTTCTGCCATTCAGTAAGATCACAGCTGATCTGAATGTGCCTTATCTCTGCCGACCTCTGAGAACCATTGACTCCCTTGTTAGTCAGGAATCTATCTACTTCTGTCTTCAAAATGTTCATTGACCCTGTCCTCCACAACTTTCTGGGGAAGAGAGTTCCAAACATTGCGCAACCTGTCGGACAGAATATATCAGATAATCTTCTCACTCTGATTGTGACCCAAATGAAACCCAAGGGTATTTGTCCATCAAGCCAAGGCCCTTGGTTGGTTGATGTTTCATGATATTACAGAGCAAGCCTCGCTCTCACACTGAGCATCACCTTGAGATTAAACATCAGAGTCGGTTCATCAGCACAACCAGTTCCAGTGGAACTCACAGGCTCTTACTAACGGCCTGATCTATCTCGGAGTGAAGGTGGGCGGGTAAGAAGTGATTGGTTTGTCTCAATATCATTACCTTGTAATGTAATGTGTGAACATGATAATGAGCAATGTGATGATTACAACAGAGCCAGTAATATTGATGCAGAGTAGGATGGATTAGTTGAAGTTGTGGTTGCGAATAAATCTTAAATATTGTTGCTCATAGATAGTCTGGGTCCTGGAACTTGGGTAAAGATGGTCACACAGCCCAACTCTCAGGTATGTCTCTCACTGACTGGCTGCTACCTGTCCTTGAATTTGGTGCTCACTCCGTGCTGTGTGAATGTTTGCAGCTGTATTACTGGCGCCAGTCTGAAGTGTGGGCATTAGTACCTTCCTTTACTGTGCCTCACACTAAAGGTTCAGGAAGGCATTTACCACCTTCTCCACTCTCCCCTCCACTGTACATAATAAATCTGAACAGAAGCGGTTCATCAACTATTGCCCTTCTCTTGGGCAGCGACTTATTGAAAAGTCTGGATCTAAACAACATGTATAGTGCAGTCTGAATTGGAATCGGCTCCATGTAAACCTTCCCATTGGCAGCAATCAATTCCCCAGCCAATGATTAAAGCCCAGCCTCAGTGGGTCCTGATCAATGTCTCCGGCATCATTGATGATCTGGAGCATTCAGCTCTACAAACTCAACAGGATGTTGGAACATTGGGTTCATCCTTCACTCGGGGAATGTGGCAGGGAGAAGGCTGATATTCTTATTAAGGCCAGTCCCTCCTCTTATTCGCTGAATTTGTTTTTACATTCTAGCTCCTTCTATCATGACGGCCAAAGTGAAACCCAGGGATGTTTCCCCAAGACCCGCATCAGGATGAGGCCCTTTAACTGGATGAGGGAAACTGTGGTATCACAGTGAGGTCACACATTTCATTGGGTTTGTAAACTGGATAAAGTAGAGACAGGAGGCTTCACACCCCGTTCCAGTGACAGAAATGGAGCTGCACCGACCCTTACTCTCTGGTTGTCCCCTTTAGGAGTGAAAGCGGATGTGCAGAAGGTCTGAACATCTTTGTTTTGCGAAGGGAGCTTGAACAATGGAACATTGGTAGCCAGCTGGCACTCACAAGGTTGGTGCTGTAAAATGTTTATTTTTACAGGTAGTTGAGAACCTTCCTCTTGAGGCGACTGATTGATATTGAGTGCAGTGTCGGGATGGAAGGAATGATTAAATTAGGGCAGAGTGAACACATCAACATTCAGCTGCTCAGATTTTCCACCAACACCGAGCACTCAGACGTGAGAAAGGAAGTGTGGAGAGTTGAAGAAATTCTTCACTCAGACACTTAGCACGAAAAGTTTTGGAGGCAGAAACTGGGAAATAGTTTGAAGAAGTTGTAAGTTGTTCAACTCCAGAACTTATGGAATCTTCTGCTTTTCGTGCTGAGCTGACACCAGTAAGATTACAAGAAATGTAACAAACCAGTCAGTTTTACACTCAGAATCTTCAGTATTTATGGGGTGAATGGTTTTACTATTTGAGGGAAGCTATAAAATACCTGTTGTTATACTTGTTACTGTCCAGTATTTTCTGTGTCTAATTGCTTCTTCTGCTACAGGTACATGGTTCGTGTCAGGGTGAATGTGCAGAAATGGGGTTTTGACCAAACTGCCACAGAGTGAAATCATGAGAAATGAAGTATCAAAGGCAAGTGGATTAATTACAAGAGAGATCGAATCCCAACCCAAGACCAATCATTGTCTGTAGAAAGCTAAGGAGGAATGGAGGACAATTGAAATGCACCTCACGTCATCATCCTCTGTGTCCCAGTCTTTTTTCTCAGTGCAGCTCTACATCCTTTAATTTATTTATAATTGACGGTCTGTAGCTACCTTCCCACCGACCTCTATCTTAATGCTGTGTCACTGGGAATGGTTGAGGGATGAGAACATTGCAACTGTTACCGGAAAGTTAGATAAATATCTGAAGTAGTAGAATTTGTTCGTCGAACTGAAAGGGATGGGAATAGAGAATTGTGAGAGTGAGAAATGCATTGAGTGGAGTGAAAACAAAGTCAGTGTTAGTGCAGGGTGAGAGTGAGACATGGCTGTGATGGCACAATGATATGGCTGAGTGAGCACTTGGCTTTTCAGATTAGGATGTGAGGAAGTGTCTGGAGAGACAGGAATGAATGCAGGTGTAAGGGGTGTTGTTTTGTGGAGTTCATAGAATCATAGAAACCCTACAGCACAGAAAGAGGCCATTCGGCCCATCGAATCTGCACCGACCACAATCCCACCCAGGCCCTACCCTCATATCCCTACACATTTACCCACTAATCCCTCTAACCTACGCTTC
Organism: Mustelus asterias; assembly: GCF_964213995.1. Classification (NCBI taxonomy): domain Eukaryota; kingdom Metazoa; phylum Chordata; class Chondrichthyes; order Carcharhiniformes; family Triakidae; genus Mustelus; species Mustelus asterias. Next base: position 70,173 of record NW_027590431.1, read on the forward strand.
TCAGGACACTAAGGGCAATTTTAGCGTGGTCAATCAAACTAACCCACACATCTTTGGACTGTGGGAGGAAACCGGAGCACCCGGAGGAAACCCATGCAGACACGAGGAGAATGTGCAAACTCACACACAGACAGTGACCCAAGCCGGGAATCGAACCCAGGTCCTTGGAGCTGTGAAGCAGCAGTGCTAACCACTGTGCTACCGTGCCGCCCTGCTATCCAGTTGTGCTGGGAAATGCTGGGAAAATAAGAGTGTGAGTCTCGGCTCCTGAGCGAGTTACGTCACGCACTTTCCTGACCTCCTGATGTCCATGAACTTCTTGACACACTTTTCCCATGTCCCACAATGTTCCTGCTCACTTTCTCAGCCCCTTCCATTCATGCCTGCTGGTTTTACGAGGCTGGCCGTTTCCTTCCATCCTTGGCAAATGTGACCTCATTTCAATCACCAGATCCCACAGCAAGAGCTCCATCTGAGTGTCTGAGCCATGCGGGATGTGAGGGGAAATGTGGACACGGCATTTCCAGCTCTCCTCTCCATTCCTGTAGTTGCTGAAGCCTCAGGAGAGGATTGTACAATTCAGCCATCAGAACCTCTGGCTGGTCAAACGTTATCCAGCTGATGCAGATCTCAGCAATGACCTGCTGTGAAATCCAAATCCTCTTGAGAAATGTTTCCTTTCAAAGATTCAGTGAATCAATGCCAGACTCAGAATCAGGGTGCTGATGCCTTGGTTGAATTAAATGTGTTAAATGCTGCCATTCTGACCTCAGAGACATAATCGAGAATCCCAATTCATTTCAAGAATAAGGATAACCCTCCTTTAATTTAGGGAATCATAATTTTCCCAAACACGATACAATTTTAACTCTGGGTAATGAAGCTTGATACTGCGAGGCCAAGTATATCAATGGAGTGTTGTTGATGGACAGCCTCCTTTAATTTAGTGAATCATAATTTTCCCAAACACTGGGCTGGATGTTGAGGTAGAATTCTTATCAGATTATTGTTCACCAGCAGTGCAATAACAGGAAAACTACAGACACTCCATCTGCTGCAAATACACCGGCAGCATGTGTCACACTTGTAGCTCAAGCTGATTTAACTCTTCACGCTGGATCCATTGGCTAATATTTCATCAGCTGATTTAAGTCACCATTCCCACACAAGTGTCTCCACCATCTTTGACCTCAGCACTACTTGGCTACTTCCTAGAATTCTGTGCAGTATATTTGAATGAGAATCATCCCCCTTGTAAACTGGTAAAGGTACTGGACCCCTTATCCAGCGTCCCAGAAACAGGAGGGTCTCAAAAACCTATTACACTTGACGCTGACGCCACATGATTCAATTTGTAACTGACGCACAGAGTATTTTGTCAAGTCCCAGATTCCCATATCCATAATCAGCACACGCAGTTTAACCATTGCTCGAACATGTCTCTCTCTGTATAACTCCAGACTTTATTACGAGTGTTTTCATGTCAAAAGTCCCGTGGCTGGCAGGAGCACCAAGATAAAAGGTCACTGACTATAAAGCAGAAAGTAGAGTTACTGATGCGTCTGGAGAAAGGCACCTCAGGGAAAAGGTTAAGCAAATAGAATGGTTTTGGGACATCACCCATTTATGATCTGAAGAAGCAATTGGAGAAATTAAATGTTATTCTGACAGTGATGTGCCCAAATTAATGGATAATAGGAAAACCCTCCATCAGTTAAAGACTGTCCATGCAGACAAAGTGTTATTAGAGTGAATCATACACTGTCAGAGTGCAACATATCCATTACCATGGCCAAAGTGAAAGTGTCCCATAAAGAGCTAGGCCTAACAACACCATGTTATTGAGCGTCAGGGTGGCAGAACAAGTTTACAAACTGCCATGGTGTGTGTGTGCTGAAAGTATATGGTGAAGGAACCTTCGCTGGCCTTGAAGCTGCAGAGACATACTTGGATGAATTTTCCATGATAATGTTGGAAGAAGGTCAAAGAGCAGGGCATGTGTACATGTGTTATTGGTGACAGTCAGAAGATTACATTGTTCAAAGGGATCAGAGTCTTCCCTGTTGTTTACAAGGCCAATCAATCAGTGCACATGGATGACTCAACCAATTTCCCTTGATTGGTCCGAGAGCCATTTTGTCCCTGAAGCCAGGGCTCAGTGTCGGTGTCTGGGGGTTCCTGAGAGCTGCATGGTTATTTTCTCCTAATCAGGAACATTGTTTTCAGAACTTATTTTCTGCCAAATGTGTGTCCTCCATTCAGCCCAAGGATCAATGCATTTTGCGGGCAATCGCGACCAGATACAAGGCTGAATTCATGCACAAAATGCTCATTGCATTGAACAGAGGCTTGGGTGGGAGGGAATTCCAAGTAGTATTCAATGTTAACCATGCACTCTGCAGTGCTGCCAAGGCTGGGCCAATGGTACCCCAAGGTAGTTTGATAAATGGAAGGCACAACCTCAAGCCATTTCCCATGTTCCTAAATGGTGATGGTGAAATTAAACCTGAATTTAGAGTTTTTCATCTCTCTGAGGAGAAAACGTTGCTAAAGATCTATTAGCAGATGTGAAAGACCTGCTTTCTCTTCCTCAGATGATATGCAATTTGAGTTGTAAAATTATGAAATAATAAAAGTACAATAATGAAATAAAAGTATTTATTTCTCATTCATTCTCCGTGTTTTATCAGCATGCCATCCAGAAACCAGAATCCATAAACTACAGGACATGTTTAAACGGTGTAGTCAGTGCCTGAACCTTCAATATTCACAGCCTGTCTCAGTACGGTAGATATCTCATCCTCGGTGGTTATGTAATTTGAGTTGTAAAATTATGAAACAATAAATGTAAAATAATGAACTAAACGCCTTGTCGTCTCTATTTCTCATTCCTTCTCCATGTTTTATAAGCACGCCACAAAGAGCCCAAAATCTGCCAAGTCCACAAGACCAGAACATGTTGGATCCCAGACATCCCAGGTATGGGGTCTGGTACCTGTACATGGTAAAATCCTCTCCCATCTGTGAGAAATGCAGCATTTTCCTGCCAGCTTCGAGAAATTTCCTTGATTGGTGATGATGAAATGAAACCTGAATTTAACGGTGTCCGTGTGTCCGAGAAGAAAGATATTTTGTAAACATTGCTGGTATTTTTGAAAGACTTTCCAGTGCTGAAGCCCAGCTGTTGGATGAAGAAGATGTTGAGGATTCTGTAATATTGGCAACAATGCTGAAATTCACTGCCAAGTTCCACACAATGGAATAGACACCATGGTCTTGACCAAGAATAAAGAGAATGAGAGCGGTGATGATGAAGATAAATCTGTCTATTGACAGGTGAATAAGGATCACGGAGGAACTGATTCATGGCATCGATCAGAAGAGCTTCATTACAGAGCAGCATATTATGTGGGTCTAAAAGGGACAAGAGGTGTTTCGGAAAGAAAACCCCATGTACTTGAAACAATTAAAGCTGCAGGACATGTTTAAAAGACACACATTAAACCCTGAACTGTCAATATTCACAGCCTGTGTCTGAATGGCAGCTGTCTCTTCCTCAGTGGATCTGTAATTTGAGTTGTAAAATGATGAAATAATAAATGTACAAGAATGAGCTAAAAGCCTTGTCGTCTTTATTTCTCATTCCTTCTCCATGTTTTATCAACCCAGCAGATCGGGCACAAAATCTGCCAAATCAGCCCGAACCTTCAATTTTCACAGCATCTGTCAGTGTGACAGCTGCCTCTCCCTCGGTTGCAATGCAATATGTAAAATTATGAAATAATAAAAGTATAATAATTAAATTAGAAAAGCCTCAGGGTCTTTATTTCTCACTGATTCTCCGTGTTTTACAAGCACGCGATCCAGAACTCCAAATCCACAATTCTGGAACAGATCCAGTGCCCAACGCCTCCGATACGGGATCCAGTACCTGTACATTGTAAAACCCGGTTCATTCTGCTGCTAATGCAGCATTTTCCTCTTACCTGCCTCAGCCCCGGTGATTGGGGGATTATTTGCTTGATTTCTGTACTTCATCCTGAGTTATATTTCGGTGTCAACAAGCTGAATGCTCGGCTGCTAAAAATGACCGATCAATAGAGGCACACGGGTTGTGGAAACCAAATCGATGTGATCTACAGAGTTTTAGTATCAAAATAAATGTCTGACAATTGTATCAGGCCTGAAGATATTTTACTGAGACAGATGTCCAGGGCATCACTCACCTTGATATGCACTTCCCGACTGTCTCGCCACACCACGGAAGCACCTTGAACCTCTGATGATGACATGTGTGAGCACCAGGTCCACACAATCAAGCTGAATCAAGAGGCTCAGACTTTCATGGCAGGTCTTGCTGATTTCTGCAGCCCCTGGTAACAAGGCCTCCCCCACAGTGGAGCAGGAGGACATGCATTGCCAATGCTTGTTAAGGTGCCTGTCACTGGAGGATCACATCCTGTCCTCTTCCTTCCCTGCAGTTCTGCTCACTCTTTATTGAAAGGGTTGAAAATAGTGAATTGTGAGAGTGGGAAATGCATTGAGTGGAGTGAAAACAAAGACAGTGTTTGCGCAGGGTGAGAGTGAGACATGGATTTGAAGGGACAACAGTGAGACTGACTGAGCATTTAGTTTCGAGATGAGGATGTAAGGTAGTGCTGATAAACTGATACGTTGTAAAACTCTATTCATTCAGCATCCAGTAGTTCCCTGTTGTCTGTTTGTCGGTCCTTGTGGCGAGTATGTTCGAACGTTTTTTTCCTGTGGGAAATGGTTTCTGCTTTTCTACAGGGAGGTGGCGAGCTGTTGGTGAATATCTAGTAAGTGGTCAAGATCCATTTTCCCAAGGTTGAAATTTGTCCTGTACTTTGCGATAAGATTTATTAATATCTAAAATAAATAACTGAATAAAATAATTAAGTCGTTAGTTTAAGATCAGAAGTATATCAGGACAGTTGATGTGTGATGACTGCAGTATGTGGGTGCTCATGGATACTGGTGATTCAGAGCAAGTATGTCTGCAGTAAGTATCTGCGGCTTGAGGAGCTTCGGCTCAGAGACATTCAGCTGGAGTTTGCCACTGCAACATATCAGGGAGGGAGAGTTTTACCTGGAAGCTTAGTTTCAGGAGGCGGTCACACGGCTTCAGAAAAAACTTTCCAGTTTGGAAAGTGGTCAGGGACAGGAGGATGTGACGGCTGCTGAGGTAGGTAAGGGGACCCAGAGGACAGGAGTGCAGAAGTGTCAGCTACTGCAATTGTACAACAGTGCTACCAAATAAACCTGCCGGACTTTAACCTGGTGTTGTGAGACTTCTTACTGTATTGTCCAACATGTTTGAGGTTCTTTCAGCTGGTTTGGATGAGAGTGGAGAATAAAGGGTGGATGAGTCATCGAGTTTTACAGCATGGAAATAGGCCCTTCGGCCCAACTTGTCCATGCCGCCCAATTTTTACCACTAAACTAGTCCCAATTGCCCACATTTGGTCCATATCCCTCTACCCATCTTCCTCATGCAACTGTCTAAATGTTTTTTTTAAATGCAAAATTACACCCGCCTCTACTACGGCCTCTGGCAGCTTGCTCCTGACACTCACCACCCTCTGAGTGAAAAGGTTGCCCCTCTGGAAACGTTTGTATCTCAGTGAGATTTGCTCGTGTTATTGGGGAGCGTTTAAACTATATTTTCAGGGGGATAGGAACCAGAGTGCCAGAGCAGATAGTGGAGCAGGGTTAGAAAGACAGGTTAGTTCAAGCAAAATCGCAAATGGAAGGGTAGAGTGTGGTGGAAATAATTTTTTGAGTTGTGTCTATTTCAATGCCAGGAGTATTGTGGGGAAGGCAGATGAGCTGAAGGCGTGGATAGACACATGGAAATATGACATTATAGCCATTAGTGAAACTTGGCTACAGGAGGGGCAGGACTGGCAGCTCAATGTTCCAGGGTTCCAATGTTTCAGGCGGGATAGAGGCAGAGGGATAAAAGGTTGGGGGGGGGGGGGTGGCATTGCTGCTCAGGGAAACTGTTACAGCGGTACTCAGGCAGGATAGATTAGGGAGCTTGTCTACAGAGGCCCTATGGGTGGAGCTGAGAAACAGGAAAGGTATGACCACATTAATGGGCTTGTATTATAGACCACCCAATAGTCAGCGAGAATTGGAGGAGCAAATCAGCGGAGAGATAGCTGACAACTGCAAGAAACACAAAGTTGTGATAGTAGGGGATTTTAATTTTCCACATATAGATTGGGACTCGCATACTGTTCAAGGTTTAGACGGGGTAGAGTTTGTAAAATGTGTTCAGGAGAATTTTCTACATCAGTATATAGAGGTGCCAACTAGAGAGGATGCGATATTGGATCTTCGATTGGGAAATGAGTTAGGGCAGGTGATGGATGTGAGTGTGAGGGAACACTTTGGATCCAGTGATCATAATGCCATTAGTTTCCACCTGATCGTGGATAAGGATAGATCTGGCCCTCGGGTTGAAGTTCTGAACTGGAAAAAGGCCAAATTTGATGACATGAGAAGGGATCTGGGAAGTGTGGATTGGCACAGGCTGTTCTCTGGTAAGGATGTAAATGGAAAGTGGGAGGCCTTCAAAGGAGAAATTTTGAGAGTGCAGTGTTTGTATGTTCCTGTCAGGATTAAAGGCAAAGTAAATCGGAATAAGGAACCTTGGTTCTCGAGGGAGATTGTAACACTGATTAAGAGGAAGAGAGAGTTGTATGAAATGTACAGGCAGCAAGGATCAGATCAGATGCTCGAGGAGTATAAAAAGTGCAAGAAGCTACTTAAGAGGGAAATCAGGAGTGCTAAAAGAAGACATGAGGTTGCTTTGGCAGACAGAGTGAAGGGAAATCCAAAGAGCTTCTATAGGTATGTTCGCAGCAAAAGGATAGTGAGGGATAAAATTGGTCCACTTGAAGACCAGAGTGGTAGACTGTGTATGGAACCAAAAGAGATGGGGGAGATACTAAATGGTTGTTTTGCATCCGTATTTACTGAGGAAACGGGCATGGCGTCTACGGAAATAGGGCAAACTGGTAGGGAGGCCATGGAACCTTTACAGATTAAAGGGGAGGAGGTGCTCGCTGTCTTGAGGCAAATCAGAGTGGATAAATCCCCAGGACCGGACAGGGTATTCCCACGGACCTTGAGGGAAGCTAGTGTTGAACTTGCAGGGGCCCTGACAGACATATTTAAAATGTCAGTATTCACAGGGGAGGTGCCGGATGATTGGAGGGTGGCTCATGTTGTTCCTTTGTTTAAAAAAGGTTCCAAAAGAAATCCGGGAAATTATCGGCCAGTAAGTTTGACGTCGGTGGTGGGCAAGTTATTGGAAGGTGGGATAAGGGATGGGATCTACACATATTTGGATAGACAGGGACTTATTAGGGAGAGTCAACATGGCTTTGTGCGTGGTAGGTCATGTTTGACCAATCTATTAGAGTTTTTCGAGGAGGTGACCAGGAAAGTGGATGAAGGGAAGGCGGTGGATGTTGTCTACCTGGATTTCAGCAAGGCCTTTGACAAGGTCCCTCATGGGAGCTTAGTTAGGAAGGTTCAGTCGCTAGGTATACATGGGGAGGTAGTAAATTGGATTAGACACTGGCTCAATGGAAGAAGCCAGAGAGTGGTTGTGGAGGATTGCTTCTTTGAGTGGAGGCCTGTGACTAGTGGTGTGCTGTCGGGATCGGTGTTTTGGTCCATTGTTGTTTGTCATCTATATCAATGACCTGGATGATAATGTGGTCAATTGGATCAGCAAGTTTGCTGATGATACAAAGATTGGAGGTGTAGTGGACAGTGAGGAAGGTTTTCAAAGCTTGCAGAAGGATTTGGACCAACTAGAAAAATGGGCTGAAAAATGGCAAATGGAATTTAACGCAGACAAGTGTGAGATATTGCACTTTGGAAGGACAAATCAAAGTAGAACGTACAGGGTAAATGGTAGGACTCTGAAGAGTGCAGCTGAACAGAGGGATCTGGGAATACAGGTACAGAATTCCCTAAAAGTGATGTCACAGGTGGATAGGGTCGTAAAGAGTGCCTTTGGTTCATTGGCCTTTATAAATCGGAGTATCGAGTATAAAAGTTGGAGTGTTATGGTAAGGTTATATAAGGCATTGGTGAGGCCGAATTTGGAGTATTGTGTACAGTTCTGGTCAGCTAGTTACAGGAAGGATGTAAATAAGATTGAAAGAGTGCAGAGAAGGTTCACAAGGATGTTGCCGGGACTTGAGAAGCTGAGTTACAGAGATAGATTGAATAGGTTCGGACTTTATTCCCTGGAGCGTCGAAGATTGAGGGGAGATTTGATAGATTTGTATAAGATTTTGATGGGTATAGATAGAGTGAATGCAAGCAGGCTTTTTCCGCTGAGGCTCGGGGAGAAAAAAACAGAGGGCATGGGTTAAGGGTGAAAGGAGAAAAGTCACTTTTAACATTTAAGAACAACTTGGACGGGTTCATGGATGAGAGGGGTGTGGAGGGATATGGTCCAAGTGCAGGTCAGTGGGACTAGGCATAAAATGGTTCGGCACAGACAAGAAGGGCCAAAGGGCCTGTTTCTGAGCTGTAATTTTCTATGGTTCTATGGTTCTATGGTTCCTCTCTCACCTTAAACCTATGCCCTCTAGTTTTAGACTCCCTCACCTTTGGGAAAAGATGTTAACTCTCTCGCTCATCTATGCCTCTCATTATTTTATCAACCTCTGTAAGGTCACCCCTAAACCTGCTGCGTTCCAGGGAAAAGTCCCAGTCTATCCAGACTCTCCTTCTAACTCAAGCCATCAAGCCTCTGTAGCATTCTAATAAATATTTTCTGCACTCTTTCTAGTTGAATAATATCCTTTCTCGAATAGGGTGACCAGAACTGTACATGCTATTCCAAGTGTGGCACGGTAGCACAGTGGTTAGCACTGCTGCTTCACAGCTCCAGGGACCTGGGTTCAATTCCCGGCTTGGGTCAGTGTCTGTGTGGAGTTTGCACATTCTCCTCGTGTCTGTGTGGGTTTCCTCTGGGTGCTCCGGTTTCCTCCCACAGTCCAAAGATGTGCGGGTTAGGTTGATTGGCCATGCTAAAATTGCCCCTTAGTGTCCTGGGATGCGTAGTTTAGAAGGATTAGCGGGTAAAATATGTAGGGATATGGGGCTAGGGCCTGAGTGGGATTGTGGTCGGTGCAGACTCGATGGACCGAATGGGCTCTTTCTGTACTGTAGGGTTTCTATGTTTCTATGTTTAATGTTTTGTACAATTGCAACAAGACGTCCCAAATCCAGTATTCAATGTTCTGGCCAATAAAACCAAGCATGCGGAATGCCATCAAAGAACAGTACAGCACAGAAAACAGGCCCTTCGGCCCTCCAAGCCTATGCCACTCCTTGGTCCAACTAGACCAATCGTTTGTATCCCTCCATTCCCAGGCTGCTCATGTGACTATCCAGGTAAGTCTTAAACGATGTCAGTGTGCCTGCCTCCACCACCCTACTTGACAGCGCATTCCAGGCCCCCACCACCCTCTGTGTAAAAAACGTCCCTCTAATACCTGAGTTATACTTCACCCCTCTCACCTTGAGCCGGTGACCCCTTGTGATCGTCACTTCTGATCTGGGAAAAACCTTCCTCACGACCTTATCCACCTGTAACTCCACTTTCAAGGAGTTATGAACGTGTACCTCTCCCAAATGCCCTACCATTAACTGAATAAGTCCTACCGTGGTTCAATCTACCAAAATGAATCACCTCCCATTTATCTAAATTAATCTCCATCTGCCATTCGTCAGCCCACTGGCCCAATTGATCAAGTTCTCGTTGCAATCTGAGATAACCTTCTTCACTGTCCACTATGCCACCAATCTTGGTATCATCTGCAAACTTGCTAACCATCCCTCCTAAATTCTCATCCAACTCATTAATATAAATAACAAATAACACTGATCCCTCAGGCACTCCGCTGGTCACAGGCCTCCAGTTTGAAAAATAACCCTCTACAACCCTCTGGCTTCTGTCATCAAGCCAATTTTGTACCCATTTAGTTACCTCATCCTGGATCCCGTAGGTTTTAACCTTAGGCAACAACCTACCACGTGGTACATTGTCAACGTCTTTTACTAAAGTCTATAGACAACATCAACTGCACTGCCCTCATCTACCTTCCTGGTTTCCCCTTCAAAAAATTCAACCAAATTTGTGAGACACGAGTTTCCACTCACAAAGCCATGCTGATTGTCCCTAATCAGTCCTTGCGCCTCTAAACGCCTGTACATCCTTTCTCTCAAAATACCTTCCAACACCTTACCCACCACAGATGTGAGGCTCGCTGGCCTGTAGTTACCAGGTTTTCCCCAACAGCCCTTTTTAAACAAAGGCAAACCAGTTGCCACCCTCTAACCTTCAGGCACCTCACCTGGGACAATCGATTATTCAAATATCTCTGTTAGGGGACCCGCAATTTCCTCCCTACCCTCCCACAATATCCTGGGATACACTTCGTCAGGTCCCGGGGATTTATCTACCTTGATACGCTTTAAGACTTGCAGCACCTTCTTCTCCGTTATAGGTACACTCCTCAAGACATCACTATTTATTTCCCCAAGTTCCCGAACATCCATGCTTTTCTCAGTTAACCAGAGCTCTATGCTCTGAAATTAGCAAAATGCTGTTAAACGTTGAAGTATATTTATTACTCACAGGTAGGCTTACATTGACACTGCAATGAAGTTACTGTGAAAATCCCCTGGTCGCCACACTTTGGCGCCTGTTTGTGTACTTTGAGGGAGAATTTGGCATGGCCAATGCGCCTAACCAGCTCGTCTTTGGATATTAAGGGACAATCTAGCATGGACAATCCACCTGACGGAAACATTTTTGGATTGTGAAGAAGCCGGTGCATCCGGAGGAAACCCACGCAGACACGGGGAGAACGTGCGAACAGACAGTGACCCGAGGCCAGAATTGAACTCGGGTCCCTGGCGCTGTGAGGCAGCAGTGCTAACCACTTTGCCACTGTGTCATGCCATGCTGTGAATGTGTGTGAGGGTGGGGAAGAGGACGGTGCGGGGCAACATCTGATTAACCTTCAGAAGAATGATAAAGCAGCTCCAATTAGATGGGACACATTTTGTACACTTCCTGTATGAAATCAAAGAGCTGCAGAAAGCCGATGTTAGATTTGCTTTCGAATTCATGATTGTTATTTGTGCTCACAAGTTAAAGTTCATCACCCCTACCACAGCTCTCCCTCCCAACGCCCACCACAAGGAAGAATGATTCCTCAAGCGAGGGGAAACAGCAGGTGAATCAAGTTCACAGAATCACAGAATCACAGAATACCACAGAGCAGAAGAGGCCCTGCAGCCCATCGAGTCTGCACCGACGCATGAACTGCCCTGACCTGCCCACCCAATCCCACTTGCCAGCAGTCCCATAGCCCTGAATGTTATGACGCACCAAATTCTCATCCAGGTACTTTTTAAAGGATGTGAGGCATCCCACCTCCACCACCCTCCCACGCAGCGCATTCCTGACCATCAAAACCATTTGAGTAAAAACGTTTTTCGTCAAATCCCCCTGAAACCTCCCACCCTTCATTTTTAACTTGTGTCCCCTTGTAACTGACCCTTCAAATAACAGGAACAGCGGCTCCCTCTCCACCCTGTCCACATCCCTCATCATCTTCAACACCTCAATCGGGTCGCCCCTCAGTCTTCGCTGCTACAATGAAAACAACGCAAGCCTATCCAACCTCTCCTCCTACCTTAAATGTTCCACCCCAGGCAGTATCCTGGTGAATCTCCTCTGCACCCCCCACAGTGCAGTCACATCCTTCCTATAATGTGGTGACCAGAACTGCACACAGTACTCCAGCCGTGGCCTCGCCAACGCTCATCCCTCTAATACAACTCCATCATGACCTCTCTGCTTTTGTAATCTATACCCCGACTGACAAAGTTGAACAGTAATATTCCAGCAAAGACTAATCACTGGCAACCCCTCATCACACCTCAGTAGCTATAGAAGCTGGTCGGGTCTGTGGTCCCATGAGCTGTCACTCTGGTCAGGAGGGAACCACTGCCGTTCCATCAGCCCAGGTGTTCTGCTCCGGGGAGAAACTTCACTCTCTCCAAAGTTAGGAGGTGATGGGAGGGAGCCTCCTCATAGCAGACGTCATGTATACTCTTTTTTGGGTGGAGCGGTGTCACACTGGACAGCGCTGCTGCCTCAACAACAAGGGACCCGGGTTCGGTTCCCGGCTTGGGCCACTGCCTGTGCAGAGTCTGCAGGTTCTCCCCATGTCTGCGTGGGTTTCCTCCGGTTTCCTTCCACAGTCTGAAAGACGTGCTGGTTAGTTGCATTGGCCATGCGAAATTCTCCCTCAGTGTACCCGAACAGGAGCCGGAGTGTGGCGACTAGGGGATTTTCACAGTAACTTCATTGTAGTGTTAATGGAAGCCCACTTGTGTCATGAATAAATCCATTTTAATCTGTTGCAATCACCTACCAGGAACTCCAATGGCAGCGAGAATAGGATAGTAATTGGCTCCAGCTTGACCGATCGTGGATCAGTGTGTTTTCTGAGAGAAGCGATGGTGTCATAGAGTCAGAGAGGTTTACAGCGTGGAAACAGGCCCTTCGGCCCAACTTGTCCATGCCGCCCTTTTTTTTTTAAACCCTTAAGCTAATCCCAATTGCCCGGATGTGCCCTGTAGCCCTCTATACCCATTATACACATGTAACTATCTAAATGCTTTTCAAAAGATAAAATTGTACCCGCCTCTATTACTACCTCTTGCAGCTTGTTCCAAACACTCACCACCCTCTGTGTGAAAGATTTGCCCCTCTGGACACTTTTGTATCTCTCCCCTCTCACTTTAAAACTATGCCGTCTAGTTTTAGACTCCCCTACATTTGGGAAAAGATATTGACTATCTAGCTGATCTGTGCCCCTCATTATTTGATAGACCTCTATAAGATCAGCACTCTGCCTCCTCCGCTCCAGGGGAAAAAGTCCCAGTCTATTCAGCCTCTCCTTATAACTCAATCCATCAAGTCCCAGTAGCATTCTAGTAAATCTTTTCTGCACTCTTTCTAGTTTAATAATATCCTTTCTCTAATAAGATGACCAGAATTGCACACAGTATTCCACGTGTGGCCTTACTAATGTCTTATACAACTTCAACAAGACGTCCCAACTACTATATTCAATGTTCTGACCGATAAAGCCAAGCATGTCGAATGCCTTCTTCACCACCGTGTCCACCTATGACTCCACTTTCAAGGAGCTAAGTACATTTACTCCTTGATCTCTTTGTTCTGTAACTCTCCCCAACGCCCTACCATTAACTGAGAAAGTCGTGCCCTGGTTCAATCTACCAAAATGCATCACCTCGCATTTATTTAAATTAAACTCCATCTGCCATTCGTCCGCCCACTGGCCAGTTGATCAAGATCCCGTTGCAATTGGAGATATCGTTCTTCACTGTCCACTATGCCACCAATCTTGGTGTCATCTGCAAACTTACTAGCCATGCCCCCTATATTCTCTTCCAAATCGTTTATGTAAATGACAATAACAGTGGGCCCAGCACTGATCCCTGAGGCACACCACTGGTCACAGGCCTCCAGTTTGAAAAACAACTCTCTACAACCACCCTCTGGCTTCTGTCTGCCCGTGGCGTAAACCATGGCCATTTACTGAGGTCTCACACTGAAGGTCTTCTCTTTAATACACAGCAGAAACACTCCTGAGACTCGGCAGAGCAACCTATTAGAGTAATCAATTACAGGTGAGAAAACAAACAACACACTGCAATGCTGGCGCTGTGAAGGAGCAATGATTGGATTTGATTTGTTTTATTATTGTCACATGTATCAGTATACAGTGAAAAACATTGTTTCTTGCAAGCTATACTGACAAAGCATACCCTTCAAAAAGGAGAGGATGCAGAATGTCGTGTTACCATCATAGCTGGAGAAATATCAACTTCATATAATAATAAGGTATTACATCATATATATATACATATATATAGTATCTATATATATATATTATATATGGTAACCTAATTAATATAAGATGGGTCCAGTCAAAAGTCTGATGGCAGCAGGGAAGAAGCTGCAGTCGCGTCCGTCGGTCCATGGCCTTAGACTTTTGTATCTTTTCCCCGATGGAAGTAGGTGGAAGAGAGAATATCCGGGGTGCGTGGGGTCCTTGATTATACCGGCTGCTTTTCCCGACGCAGCAGTAAGTGTAGACAGAGTCAATGGGTGGGAGGCTGGTTTGAGTGATGGATTCGGCATTGTTCATGACCCTTTATAGTTTCCTGCAGCCTTGGGCAGAGCAGGAACTGTGATACAACCAGAAAGAATGCTTTCTATGATGCATCTGTAAAAGTTGTTGGGAGTCGTAGGGGACATGCCAAATTTCCTTAGCCTCCTGAGGAAGTACAAGCGTTGGTGGGTTTTCTTAACTGTAGCAAATGTGTGGAGGGATCGGGACAGGTTGTTGGTGATCTGGACACCTAGAAACCTGAAGCTCTCGATCATTTCCACTTCATCCCCAATTTTCAATGAAAATTGTGTTTCATTGTGATGAGAAGTTCAGATTAGAAATATGTTTCATGTTTTTCATTACGTTCTGTTTAATTACATTAAAGAGACGATATAATTGTAATCTATTGAGACTATCAGTGGGGTGAATTATAGGCTAAATTTTCCCTTCGTGTCCAGAATGTGTACATTAGAGGTGTTCGTGGGGTAAATATGTGGGGTTATGGGGATAGGGCCTGGGTGGGATTGTTGTTGGTGCAGACTCGATGGGCCGAATGGCCTCTTTCCCACTGTTGGGTTTCTATGATACAATTTATGATGAGTCTGTACTGACCACAATCCCACCCAGGCCCTATTTCCGTAACCCCACGCATCCACGCTGATAGTCTCCCTGACAATAACGGGCAATTTTTAGCACGGCCAATGCACCCAACCTGCACATCTTTGGACTGTGGGAGGAAAGTGGAGCCCCTGGAGGAAACCCATGAAGACACGGAGAGAATGTGCCAACTCCACACTTGGAGTGACCCAAGGTCGGATTCGAACCAGGATCCCTGGCGCTGTGAGGGAGCACTAACCCCATGGTGCAAAGCTCAATCCAGCTGCCTTTCTGACAAAGAATGCAGTTGTGTTCTGTACTTTCGGCTTCCATGAATTATCGAGTCAGATGTTACTTGTTCCATGCCCTCTGATGAAAGAAATAACAGCAACATCAGCACGAGGGGTGCTGAGGGAAGCCCTGTTGCCAATCTGTGCAGCAGAGTATGATGCCCCAGCTTAGTCACTGGACTGTTTCGTTTTCAGTAAAAGATGTACAATTTTTAGTAAAGCTCATATTTCATTTCATTATAAATGTAGTCCTGGTACGAGATGGTGACTGTGCCAAGGCTGCATTTCCTGCCCACAACTTACTGTTTAGCATGAGGTGCTTGGATTTCCTTTTGAATGTGTGCCCCCTTTGAGAATGTGACTGATACAATGGTGTAAGACAGGCATTCTCTGCTTTTCACACAGCGCTGATCAAGTTTCTAAAGCTTATTTATTCATGTAACAAGTAGGCTCACATTAACAGTGCAATGAAGATACTGTGAAAATCTCCCAGTTGCCACACTCCGGCGCCTGTTCGGGTACACTGAGGGAGGATTTAGCATAATCAATGCAACTAAACAGCATGTCTTCTGATCTGTGGGAGGAAACCGGAGCACCCGGAGGAAACCCATGCAGACACGGGGAGAACGTGCAGACTCCACACAGGCAGTGACCCAAACCGGGGATCAAACCCGGGTCTCTGGCACTGTGACGCAGCAGTGCTAACGATTGTGCCACCATGCCACCCATACATACACAGAACAAAGGAAAGTACAGCACCGGAACAGGCCCTTCGGCCCTCGAAGTCCCTACCCCCCCATGACTGTATCCAGCAGTCCAAACAGAAGGATGATGTTCTGGAACGTCCACATTATGGTAAATTCTCAACCTCAGCGTCTCCTGTATTGTGAATTCTCGCTTTATAAACAAGTGTGCTGCTCCCAACTGGTTCTCTGGCTCTTGGCTTCATGCGGAGCTTGTGACCTGGCAGAGGAATGAGCCAAGGTTACGATACTCTTGGCGAGGATGAAGAAAGGGTTGTTGCAATGTATAGGAGAGACGTAAAGGATGGGGGAGCTGGCGCGAGATGGATTGAGGAATGATGTATTTTTCGGGGACTTGCCTTAATATTCAAGGAATTAACCAGCAGTTTGCTGAACATTTCAACATTTACATGTCAACTGAACAGGAGAACGCTGCGTGGGAATGAAAGCAAATGGAGTCAGTAAATGAATACAAAAACAGAAAATGCTGGGAGATCTCAGCAGGTCTGACAGTATCTGTGGAGAGAGAATAGAGCCAATGTTTCACGTCTGTGTGACCCTTCCTCAGGGTCCATTCGTGAGACCATTTTGATGATAATGTAAGCAAAGTTGTCAGTAAAGGAGACTACATCCTGAGGGTGTCATCCAAGGTAGTCAATAATCAACAAAGAACAAGGGAAAGTACAGCACAGGAACAGGCCCTTCGGCCCTCCAAACCTATGCCAATCATGATGCCCTAACTAATCTACAAAAAACAACTT
This sequence comes from Mustelus asterias, assembly GCF_964213995.1. Lineage (NCBI taxonomy): Eukaryota > Metazoa > Chordata > Chondrichthyes > Carcharhiniformes > Triakidae > Mustelus > Mustelus asterias. Next base: position 86,840 of record NW_027590431.1, read on the forward strand.
CTGCCCTTACCCGGGACTGTCGGGGATGAGGACCTTAAAACGATCACTATTACTAAAGAGGTAGGCTAATGGAACTAAAGGTAGGCAAGTCTCCTGGTCCGGATGGAATGCATCCCAGCGTACAAAAAGAAACAACAGAAGTAATAGCAAATTCATTAGTTGTAATTTTTCAAAATTCACTGGACTCTGGGGAGGTGCCAGCTGATTGGAAAACAGCTAATGTAACGCCACTGTTTAAAAAAGGAGGTAGACAAAAGGCAGGTAACTACAGGCCGGTTAGCCTAACATCCGTAGTTGGGAAAATGCTGGAATCTATCATTAAGGAAGAAATAACAGGACACCTGGAAAAGAATGGTTCAATCAAGCAGACGCAGCATGGATTCTTGAAGGGAAAGCCATGTTTGACTAATTTACTGGAATTTTTTGAGGATGCGACGAGTGCAGTTGACAGAGGGGAACCGGTGGATGTTGTGTAAAGAGATTTCCAGAAGGCATTCGATCAGGTGCCTCACAAAAGGTTGCTGCATAAGATAAAGGTACACGGAGTTGGGGATAAAGTGTTAGCGTGGATTGAGGATTGGCTATCTAACAGAAAGCAGAGAGTCGGAATAAATGGGTGCTTTTCCGGTTGGCAATCAATGAGTAGTGGCATGCCGCAGGGATTGGTGCTGGGGCCTCAACTATTTACCATATACATCGACGATCTGGAGGAGGGGAGCGAGTGTAGGGTAACAAAGTTTGCGGATGACACAAAGATGAGTGGGAAAGCAAATCGCGTGGAGGACAGAAAGAGTCTGCAGAGAGATTTGGATCAGCTAAGTCAGTGGGGAAGGATCTGGCAGATGGAGGATAACGTTGGTAAGTGTGAGGCTATCCACTTTGGAAGGAATAATAGTAAAATGGACTCTTATTTAAACGGTGAAGAATTACAACATGCTACTGTGCAGAGGGACCTGGGGGTCCTTGTGCATGAATCACAAAAACTCAGTTTGCAGGTGCAGCAGGTGATCAAGAAAGCAAATGGAATGTTGGCCTTTATCGTGAGAGGGATGGAGTATAAATGCAGGGAGGTCATGCTGCAACTGTACAGGGTACTGGAGAGGCCGCACCTAGAGTACTGTGTCCAGTTTTGGTCCCCTTATTTAAGAAAGGATATATTAGCTTTGGAGGGGGGACAGAGAAGGTTCACCAGGTCGATTCCGGAGATGAGGGGGTCAGCTTATGAGGAGAGATTGAGTAGACTGGGCCTGTACTCATTGGAGTTTAGAAGCTTGAAGGAAGATCTTTTAGATGCATATATGACAATGAAGGGGCTAGACAGGGTAGAGGAAGCGAGGTTATTTCCACTTCCAATGTAAACAAGAACTAGGGGGCATAGGCTCAAAATATGGGGGAGTCAATTTAGAACAGAGTTGAGGAGGAACTTCTTCTCCCAGAGCGGAGTGAATCTTTGGAATTCTCTGCCCAATGAAGCAGTCGTGGCTACCTCGTTAAATGTGTTTAAGTCACAGATAGATAGATTTTTAACCATTATGGGAATTAAGGGTTATGGGGAGCGGGCGGGTAAGTGGAACTGAACCCACTATCAGATCAGCCATGATCTTATTGAATGGCGGAGCAGGCTTGAGGGGCTCGATGGCCTTCTCCTGCTCTTATTTCTTATGTTCTTATGTTCGAACATTACAGTCTATTGTTGTCAGATTCTGATCCAGTATTGTAACATCCCGTTCTATTATTCCCAGATCCTGATGCGGTATTGGAACATTACAGTCTATCGTTCTCAGATTCTGATACATTATGGGAACATTGCAGTCTATTGTTCTCAAATTATGATCTTTTAGTGCAACATGACAGTCTATTGATCTCAGATTCTGATCCAATATTGGAACATTAATGTCCATTGTTCTCGGATTATGATCCTTTATTGGAACATTACAGTCCATTGTTCTCAGATTCTGATCAATTATTGAAACATTACCATCTTTTGATGTCAGATTCTTATCCCGTATTTGAACTTTCGAGTACTGTTCTCAAATTATGATCCTTTATTGAAACGTTACAGTCCATTGTTCTCAGATTCTGATCTATTATTGAAACATTACCGTCCTTTGTTCTCAGATTAGGATCCTTTATTGGAACATTGCAGTCCATTGTTCTCAGATTCTGATCCAGTATTGGGACATTACAATCTATTGTTCGCATATTCTGATCCGGTATTGGAACATTGCAGTGCATTGTTCTCAGATTATGATCCAGTCTTGGAACATTTCAGTCTATTGTTCTCAGATTCTGGTCCAGTATTATTAAATCCATGTCTATCGTTCCCAGATTCTGATCCAGTATTGAAACATTGCAGTCTCTTGTTCTCAGATTTTGATCAAGTTTTGAAACATTGCCGTCTATTGATCTGAGATTGTGATTCATTATTGGAAAAACAGTAGAACAGCAATGGCAGGAGTTTCTGGGAGTAATTGAGGACACAGTGCAGAGGTTCATCCGAAACAAAAGAAAGGTTATCAGAGGGGGGATTAGGCAGCCATGGCTGACAAAGGAAGTCAGGGAATGCATCAAGGCAAAAGAGAGAGCCTATAATGTGGCAAAGAGTAGTGGGATGTCAGAAGATTGGGAAGGCTATAAAAACAAACATAGAACATAGAACATAGAAAGCCACAGCACAAACAGGCCCTTCGGCCCACAAGTTGCGCCGATCACATCCCCACCTCTAGGCCTATCTATAGCCCTCAATCGATCACATCCCCACCTCAAGGCCTATCTATAGCCCCCAATCGTGGGGGATCTGCACACTGAGGTAATATGGGCTGAAGTTAGAAATAGGAAAGGAGCGGTCACGTTGCTAGGAGTTTACTATAGGCCCCCAAATAGTAATAGAGATGTGGAGGAAGAAATTGCTAAGCAGATTATGGATATGTGTGGGGGTCACAGGGTAGTTGTCATGGGGGACTTTAACTTTCCAAATATTGATTGGAACCTTTGTAGGTCAAATACTTTGGATGGGGCAGTTTTTGTGCAGTGTGTGCGGGAGGGTTTCCTGACACAATATGTGGATGGGCCGACTAGAGGTGAGGCCACATTGGATTTGGTACTGGGAAATGAACCGGGCCAAGTGTTAGATTTGGTTGTGGGAGAGCAATTTGGAGATAGTGACCACAATTCGGTGTCTTTTGTTATTGCAATGGAGAGGGATAGGGCCGTACGGCAGGGCAAGGTTTACAATTGGGGGAGAGGTAATTATGATGCGATTAGGCAAGAATTAGGGGGCATAAGTTGGGAACAGAAACTGTCAGAGAAAGGAACTAATGAAAAGTGGAACTTTTTCAAGGAACAAATACTGGATGTCCTTGATAGGTATGTTCCTGTCAGGCAGGGAGGAAATGGCCGAGTGAGGGAACCATGGTTCACAAAAGAGGTGGAATGTCTTGTGAAAAGGAAGAGGGAAGCTTATGTAGGGATGAGGAAACAAGGTTCAGATGGCTCGATTGAGGGTTACAAGTTAGCAAGGAATGAGCTGAAAAAGGGGCTGAGGAGAGCTAGGAGGGGACATGAGAAGTCCTTGGCGGGTCGGATCAAGGAAAACCCCAAGGCTTTTTACTCTTATGTGAGGAATAAAATAGTGACCAGGGTGAGGTTAGGGCCGGTCAAGGACAGTAGTGGGAACTTGTGTATGGAGTCAGTAGAGATAGGCGAGGTGATGAATGAATACTTTTCTTCAGTGTTCACCAAGGAGAGGGGCCATGTTTTTGAGGAAGAGAAGGTGTTACAGGCTAATAGGCTGGGGGAAATAGATGTTCGGAGGGAGGATGTCTTGGCAGTTTTGAATAAACTGAAGGTCGATAAGTCCCCTGGGCCTGATGAAATGTATCCTAGGATTCTGTGGAAGGCAAGGGATGAGATTGCAGAGCATTTGGCGTTGATCTTTGGGTCCTCGCTGTCCACGGGGATGGTGCCAGAGGACTGGAGAATGGCGAATGTTGTTCCTCTGTTTAAGAAAGGGAATAGAAATGACCCTGGTAATTATAGACCGGTTAGTCTTACTTCGGTGGTTGGTAAATTGATGGAAAGGGTCCTTAGGGATGGGATTTACGACCATTTAGAAAGATGCGGATTAATCCGAGATAGTCAGCACGGATTCGTGAAGGGCAAGTCGTGCCTCACAAATTTGATAGAATTTTTTGAGGAGGTAACTAAGTGTGTTGATGAAGGTAGGGCAGCTGATGTCATGTACATGGATTTTAGTAAGGCGTTTGATAAGGTCCCCCATGGTCGGCTTATGATGAAAGTGAGGAGGTGTGGGATAGAGGGAAAGTTGGCCGATTGGATAGGTAACTGGCTGTCTGACCGAAGACAGAGGGTGGTGGTCGATGGAAAATTTTCGGATTGGAGGCAGGTTGCGAGCGGTGTGCCGCAGGGATCAGTGCTTGGTCCTCTGCTCTTTGTGATTTTTATTAATGACTTAGAGGAGGGGGCTGAAGGGTGGATCAGTATATTTGCTGATGACACCAAGATTGGTGGAGTAGTGGATGAGGTGGAGGGCTGTTGTAGGCTGCAAAGAGACATAGATAGGATGCAAAGCTGGGCTGAAAAATGGCAAATGGAGTTTAACCCTGATAAATGTGAGGTGATTCATTTTGGTAGGACAAATTTAAATGTGGATTACAGGGTCAAAGGTAGGGTTCTGAAGACTGTGGAGGAACAGAGAGATCTTGGGGTCCATATCCACAGATCTCTAAAGGTTGCCAGTCAAGTGGATAGAGCTGTGAAGAAGGCCTATAGTGTGTTAGCTTTTATTAACAGGGGGTTGGAGTTTAAGAGCCGTGGGGTTATGCTGCAACTGTACAGGACCTTGGTGAGACCACATTTGGAATATTGTGTGTAGTTCTGGTCACCTCACTATAAGAAGGATGTGGAAGCGCTAGAAAGAGTGCAGAGGAGATTTACCAGGATGCTGCCTGGTTTGGAGGGTAGGTCATATGAGGAAAGTTTGAGGGAGCTCGGGCTGTTCTCTCTGGAGCGGAGGAGGCTGAGGGGAGACTTAATAGAGGTGTATAAAATGATGAAGGGGATAGATAGAGTGAACGTTCAAAGACTATTTCCTCGGGTGGATGGAGCTATTACAAGGGGGCATAACTATAGGGTTCGTGGTGGGAGATACAGGACGGATATCAGAGGTAGGTTCTTTACGCAGGGAGTGGTTGGGGTGTGGAATGGACTGCCTGCAGTGATAGTGGAGTCAGACACTTGAGAAACATTTAAGCGGTTATTGGATAGGCACATGGAGCACACCAGGATGATAGGGAGTGGGATAGCTTGATCTTGGTTTCAGATAAAGCTCGGCACAACATCGTGGGCCGAAGGGCCTGTTCTGTGCTGTACTGTTCTATGTTCTATGTTCTATCCCATTAAATCCCATGTACTCATCCAGAAGTCTCTTAAAAGACCCCAACGAGTTTGCCTCCACCACCACCGACGTCAGCCGATTCCACTCACCCACCACCCTCTGAGTGAAAAACGTACCCCTGACATCTCCTCTGTACCTACCCCCCAGCACCTTAAACCTGTGTCCTCTCGTAGCAACCATTTCAGCCCTTGGAAATAGCCTCTGAGAGTCTACCCTATCCAGAGCTCTCAACATCTTGTAAACCTCTATCAGGTCACCTCTCATCCTTCGTCTCTCCAGGGAGAAGAGATCAAGCTCCCGCAACCTATCCTCATAAGGCATGCCCCCCCCAATCCAGGCAACATCCTTGTAAATCTCCTCTGCAACCTTTCAATGGCTTCAACATCTTTCCTGTAATGAGGTGACCAGAACTGCGCGCAGTACTCCAAGTGGGGTCTAACCAGGGTCCTATAAAGCTGCAGCATTATCTCCTGACTCCTAAACTCAATCCCTCGATTAATGAAGGCCAGTACGCCGTATGCCTTCTTGACCGCATCCTCCACCTGCGAGGCCGATTTAAGAGTCCTATGGACCCGGACCCCAAGGTCCTTCTGATCCTCTACACTGCTAAGAATGGTACCCTTCATATTATACTGCTGCTTCATCACATTGGATCTGCCAAAATGGATCACCACACACTTATCCGGGTTGAAGTCCATCTGCCACTTATCCGCCCAGTCTTGCATTCTATCTATGTCTCGCTGCAACTTCTGACATCCCTCCAAACTATCCACAACACCACCTACCTTGGTGTCGTCAGCAAACTTACCAACCCATCCCTCCACTTCCTCATCCAGGTCATTTATGAAAATGACAAACAGCAAGGGTCCCAGAACAGATCCCTGGGGCACTCCACTGGTCACTGACCTCCATGCAGAGAAAGACCCCTCCACAGCCACTCTCTGCCTTCTGCAGGCAAGCCAGTTCTGGATCCACAAGGCAACAGCCCCTTGGATCCCATGCCCTCTCACTTTCTCAAGAAGTCTTGCATGGGGGACCTTATCGAACGCCTTGCTGAAGTCCATATAGACCACATCCACCGCTCTTCCTTCGTCAATGTGTTTGGTCACATTTTCAAAGAACTCAACCAGGCTCGTAAGGCACGACCTGCCCTTGACAAAGCCGTGCTGACTACTTTTGATCATACTAAACTCCTCTAGATGATCATAAATCCTGTCTCTCAGGATCCTCTCCATCAACTTACCAACCACTGAGGTTAGACTCACCGGTCGGTAATTTCCCGGGCTGTCCCTGTTCCCTTTCTTGAATATAGGGACCACATCTGCAATCCTCCAATCCTCCGGAACCTCTCCCGTCTCCATCGACGATGCAAAGATCATCGCCAAAGCCTCCGCAATCTCCTCCCTCGCCTCCCACAGTAACCTGGGGTACATCCCATCCGGTCCCGGCGACTTACCAACCTTGATGCCATTCAATAGTTCCAACATATCCTCCTTCTTTATGTCCACATGCTCGATCCTTTCTGTCCACCGCAAACCAGCAGTACAACCACCCAGATCCCTTTCCACCGTGAATACCGAGGTAAAGTATTCATTAAGCAGCTCCGCCATTCTAACGGTTCCGCACAAACTTTTCCCCCTTCACCTTTTAAGGGTCCTATGCCTTCACATCTCATCCTTTTACTCTTGACATATTTGTAGAAAGCCTTGGGATTCTCCTTAATCTTACCCACCAAGGCCTTCTCATGACCCCTTCTCGCTCTCCTAATTTCCTTCTTAAGCTCCTTCCTACATCCCGTATACTCCTCTAAATCCTTAACACCTCCTAGCTCTCTGAACCTTCTGTACGCCTCTCTTTTCTTATTCACCAGGTTCATCACAACCTTCGTGCACCACGGTTCCCATACCCTACCAACACCCCCCTGTCTCATCGGAACGTTGTCATGCAGAGCTCCAGACAAACATTCCTTGAAAATCCTCCACTTTCCTTCGGTACTTTTCCCCAAGAATGCCTCCTTCTAATTTACCCATCTAATTTCCTCGCTGATGACACTGTATTTCCCTTTACTCCAGAGAAACACTTTCCTAGCCTGCCTGATCCTATCTCTTTCCAATGCTATCGTGAAGGAGATAGAATTATGATCGCTATCCCCAAGATACTCACCCACCGAGAGATCCTCCACCTGTCCAGGTTCATTAGCCAGCACCAGATCAAGTACAGCCTCTCCTCTAGTAGGCTTATCCACATACTGTGTCAGGAAACTCTCCTGGACACACCTAACAAACCCCTCTCCATCCAAACCCCTAGCCCTAGGGATATTCCAATTTATGTTTGGGAAATTAAAATCTCCCATCACGACAACTCTGTTATTCCTACATCTCTCCAGGATCTGTTTCCCCATCTGCTCCTCAACATCTCTGTTACTATTGGGCGGCCTGTAGAAAACACCCAGCAACGTTACCGACCCCTTCCTGTTCCTAACCTCCACCCACAGAGACTCCGTAGTCAATCCCTCCACGGCGTCCACCTTCTCTACAGCCGTGACACTATCCCTGATCAACAGTGCCACTCCCCCCCCTCTCTTGCCTCCCTCCCTGTCCTTCCTGAAACATCTAAAACCCGGCACCTGAAGCACCCAGTCCTGTCCCTGAGACATCCAAGTCTCCGTAATGGCCACCACATCACAATTCGAAGCAGCAATCCACGCTCTCAGCTCATCCACTTTATTCACTGCACTCCTGGCATTAAAATAGACACATCTTAGACCTTCAGCCTGAGCACTTCCCTTCTCCATCACTCGTCTAACCTCCCTCTTACCCTGTTTACATTCCTTATCTATTTGCGAGCTAACCTCCTCGCTCTCAGTCCCCTCATTTCGATTCCCTCCCCCCAACCTTTCTAGTTTAAAGTCTCTCCAGTAGCCTTAGCCAACCTTCCCGCCAGGATATTGGTCCCCCTGGGATTCAAGTGCCACCCGTCTTTTTTAAACAGGTCACACCTGCCCCTAAAGAGGTCCCAATGATCCAAGTACCCAAATCCTTGTCCCTTGCTCCAGTCCCTCAGCCACGCATTCATTCTCCACCGATTCCTGTTCTCACTCTCCCGCGGCACAGGCAGCAATCCCGAGATTACTACCTTTGCATTCCTCTTTCTCAGCTGTCCACCTAACTCCCTATATTCTCTTTTCATGACCCCTTCCCTCTTCCTACCTATGTCAGCAGTACCTATATGCATCACGACCTTCGGCTCCTCTCCCTCCCCTTTCAGGATTTCTGGGACTCGACCAGAGACATCCCGGACCCCTGCACCAGGGAGGCAAACCACCATCCGAGAGTCCCGTCTGTGTCCGCAAAAACGCCTATCTGACCCCCTCACCGTAGAGTCCCCAATTAGCACTACCCTCCTTTCCTTTCCCTTTTGCACTACTGGGCCAGGCTCAGCTCCAGAGACACTGCCACCGCTGCTTCCCCCAGGTGGGCTGTCCACCCCAGTAGTACTCAGACAGGAGTACATATTATTAAGGGGCACATCCACCGGGGTGCTCACCATCAACCGAGCTTTCTCCTTCCTCACTGTTACCCAGTTACCCTCCTCCCGCGGTCCCGGTGTGACCACCTGCCGATAGCTCCTGTCAATGACCTCCTCACTATCCCTAACCCGGCGAAGGTCCTCGAGCTGCAATTCCAGTTCCCTAACATGGTCCCTTAGGAACCGCAGCTCAACACACCCAGCACAGATATGGTCGTCCGGAAGGCTAGGCGCCTCCAGGACCTCCCACATCCTACATTGGGAACAATATACTGGCCTCACACTCATAATTGCCCCTTTAAACACACAGGGAAAAAAAAAGTGAATGAAAATTTTAAACTTACCTTTCCTCCTCCTGTTTTCTCCAAAGCCCTGCTCTCACTGGGTCTTTTTTCTTAGGTTAGAGGAGGAGGGAGGGTGGGATACTCTACAAGTGTAGAGTATCGGGATTCCTCTCTGTTCCAATTTATTGGGGAAAAAAAAATCTCTCTCTCCCAGACCTCCCTGCGCGACCACTTCCGGGTTTAGATATTTTTAAAGAAAAAACCCGCGAAAAAGTAAGTTAAAAAATAACAGCGCTTACCCGCAGCACTCCTCTCGCGAATCTCTCCCTCTCTGCTGCACTTCCAAGACGCAATGAGGATAACAGAGGATAACAAAGAGAGAAATAAGGAAGGAGAGGATCAAATATGAAGGTAGGCTAGCCAGTAACATTAGGAATGATAGTAAAAGTTTCTTTAAATACATTAAAAACAAACGGGAGGCAAAAGTAGACATTGGGCCGCTCCAAAATGACGCTGGTAATCTCGTGATGGGAGACAAGGAAATAGCTGAGGAACTTAATAAGTACTTTGCGTCAGTCTTCACAGTAGAAGACATGAGTAATATCCCAACAATTCAGGAAAGTCAGGGGGCAGAGTTGAATATGGTTGCCATCACGAAGGAGAAAGTGCTAGAGAAACTCAAAGGTCTGAAAATTGATAAATCTCCGGGCCCAGATGGGCTACATCCTAGAGTTCTAAAGGAGATAGCTGAAGAAATAGTGGAGGCGTTAGTTGTGATCTTTCAAAAGTCACTGGAGTCAGGGAAAGTCCCAGAGGATTGGAAAATCGCTGTTGTAACCCCACTGTTCAAGAAGGGAACAAGAAAAAAGATGGAAAATTATAGGCCAATTAGCCTAACCTCAGTTGTTGGTAAAATTCTAGAATCCATCGTTAAGGATGAGATTTCTAAATTCTTGGAAGTGCAGGGTCGGATTAAGACAAGTCAGCTTGGATTTAGTAAGGGGAGGTCGTGCCTGACAAACCTGTTAGAGTTCTTTGAAGAGATAACAAATAGGTGAGACCAAGGAGAGCCAATGGATGTTATCTATCTTGACTTCCAAAAGGCCTTTGACAAGGTGCCTCACGGGAGACTGCTGAGTAAAATAAGGGCCCATGGTATTCGAGGCAAGGTACTAACATGGATTGACGATTGGCTGTCAGACAGAAGGCAGAGAGTTGGGATAAAAGGTTCTTTCTCAGAATGGCAACCGGTGACAAGTGGTGTCCCGCAGGGTTCAGTGTTGGGGCCACAGTTGTTCTCTTTATATATTAACGATCTAGATGACGGAACTGGGAGCATTCTGGCCAGGTTTGCCGATGATACAAAGATAGGTGGAGGGGCAGGTAGTATTGAGGAGGTGGGGAGGCTGCAGAAAGATTTAGACAGTTTAGGAGTGTGGTCCAAAAAGTGGCTGATGAAATTCAACGTGGGCAAGTGCGAGGTCGTACACTTTGGAAAAAAGAATAGAGGCATGGACAATTTTCTAAACGGTGACAAAATTCATCATGCTAAAGTGCAAAGGGACTTCGGAGAACTAGTCCAGGATTCTCTAAAGGTAAACTTGCAGGTTGAGTCCGTAATTAAGAAAGCAAATGTAATGTTGTCATTTATCTCAAGAGGCTTGGAATACAAAAGCAGGGATGTACTTCTGAGGCTTTATAAAGCACTGGTTAGGCCCCATGTGGAGTACTGTGAGCAATCTTGGGCCCCACACGTCAGGAAGGACATACTGGCACTGGAGCGGGTCCAGCGGAGATTCACACGGATGATCCCAGGAATGGTAGGCCTGACATACGATGAACGTCTGAGGATCGTGGGATTATATTCATTGGAGTTGAGGAGGTTGAGGGGAGATCTGATAGAAACTTACAAGATAATGAACGGCTTAGATAGGGACGTAGGGAAGTTGTTTCCATTAACAGGGGAGACTAGGACGCGGGGGCAAAGCCTTAGAATAAAAGGGAGTCACTTTAGAACAGAGATGAGGAGAAATTTCTTCAGCCAGAGAGTGGTGGGTCTGTGGAATTCATTACCACAGAGGGCGGTGGAGGCCGAGACGTTGAGCGTCTTCAAGACAGAAATTGATAAATTCTTGATTTCTCGAGGAATTAAGGGCTATGGGGAGGGAGCGGGTAAATGGAGTTGAAATCAACCATGATTGAATGGTGGAGTGGACTCGATGGGCCGAATGGCCTTACTTCCGCTCCTATGCCTTATGGTCTTATGGTCTTATGGAATGTTAGAGACTATTGTTCTAAGATTCTGATCCATTATTTGTACATTGCAGTCTATTGTTCTCAGATGCTGATCCAGTATTAGAACATGACAGTGTATTTTTCTCGGATTCTATTCTGTATTGTAACATTACAGCCTATAGTTCTCAGATTCTGATCAATTATTGGAACATTGCAGTCTAATGTTCTCAGGTTCTGATCCAGTATTGGAACATTACAGTGTATTGTTCTTCGAATGCTATCCATTATTGGAACATCCCGGTCCATTGTTTCCAGCTTCTCATCCATTATTGGAACATCCCAGTCTACTGTTCACAGATTCTGATCCATAATGGAACATTGCAGTCTATTGTTCTCAGATTCTAATCCAGTATTGGATCATTACAGCGTATTGTTCTCAGATTCCGATCCAGTATTGGAACATTGCAGTCTATTCTTCTCAGGTTCTGAACCAGTATTGGAACATTACTGTCTATTGTTCTTAGATTCATATCCATTATTGGACCATTGCAGTCTATTGTTCTCAGATTTTGATCCAGTATTGGAACAATACAGTGTATTGTTCTCAGATTCTGATCCATTATTGTAACATCCCTTTCCATTGTTCCCAGACTCTGAACCAGGATTGGAACATTGCAGTCTACTGTTCTCAGAATTGGAGCCAGTATTCGAACATTGAAGTCTATTGTTCTCAGATTCTGATCAATGATTGGAACATTACAGCCCATTGTTCTCAGAGTCCGATCAAGTATTCGAACTTTGCAGTGTATTGTTCTCAGATTCTGATCCAGTACTGGAACATTACAATCTCTTTTTCACAGAAACTGATCCATTATTGGAAATTTGCAGTCTGTTTTTTTCTCAGAGTCTGAACCAGTATTGGAACATTACAACCGCTTGTTCCCAGAGTCCGATCCAGTATTCAAACATTGCAGTCTATTGTCCTCAGATTCTGATCCAGTATTGGAACATTGCAGTCTCTTTTCCTCAGATTCTGATGCAGGATTGAAACTTTGCAGTCTATTGATCTCAGATTCTGATCCATTATTGGAACATTGCAGTCTATTGTTCTCAGAATGTGATCCATTATTGGAACATCCCGGTCTATTGTTCCCAGATACTGATCCAGTACTGGAACATTGCAGTCTCTTGCTCTCAGCTTCTGATCCAGTTTAGGAATATTATATTCTATTGTTCTCAGATTCTGATCCAGTATTGTAACATCCCGGTCATTTGTTCCCAGATTCTAATCCGTATTGGAACATTACAGCCTATAGTTCTCAGACTCTGATCCATTATTGGAACATTGCAGTCTACTGTTCTTAGATTCCAATCCATTATTGGAACATCCCGGTCCATTGTTTCCAACTTCTGATCCATGTTCTGCCGCCGGCATGGTAGCACAGTGGTTAGCACTGCTGCTTCACAGCTCCAGGGACCTGAGTTCGAATCCCGGCTTGGCTCACTGTCTGTATGGAGTTTGCACATTCTCCTCGTGTCTGCGTGGGTTTCCTCCGGGTGTTCCGCTTTCCTCCCCCAGTCCAAAGATGTTCGGGTTAGGTTGATTGGCCATGCTAAAAATTGCCCTTAGTGTCCTGAGATGCGTAGGTTGGAGGGATTAGTGTGTAGATATGGGGGTAGGGCCTGGGTGGGATTGTGGTCGGTGCAGACTCGATGGGCCGAATGGCCTCTTTCTGTACTGTAGGGTTTCTATGATTATTGGAACATTCCAGTCTATTGTTCTCAGATTCTGATCCATTTTTAGAAAATTGCAGTCTATTTGTTTCAGATTCTGATCCAGTATTGGAACATTACAGTCTATTGTTCTCAGATTCTGGTCCAGTATTGGAACATTGCAGTCTGTTGATTTCAAATTCTAATCCTGTATTGGAACATTAAAGTCTATTTGTCTCAGATTCTGATCCAGTATTGGAACATTGCAGTCTATTGTTCGTAGATTCTGATCAATTATTGGAACATTACAACCTATTGTTCTCAGATTCTGATCCCGTATTGGAACTTTACAGAGTATTGTTCTCGGATTATGATCCTTTATTGGAACATTACAGTCCATTGTTCTCAGATTCTGATCCGTTATTGGAACATTGCAGTCTGTTGTTCTCAAATTCTGATCCAGTATTGGAATATTACAGAGTATTGTTCTCAGATTATGATCCATTTTGGAACATTGCAGTCCATTGTTCTCAGATTCTGATCCAGTGTTGGAACATTTCAGTCTATTGCTCTCAGATTCTGATCCATAATTAGAACATTACAGCCTACTGTTCTCAGATTCTGATCCAGTATTGGAATATTACAGAGCATTGTTCTCAGATTCTGATCCAGTGTTGGAAGATTTCAGTCTATTGTTCTCAGATTCTGGTCCAGTATTGGAACATTTCAGTCTATTGTTCTCAGATTCTGGTCCATAATAAGAACATTACAGCCTATTGTTCTCAGATTCTGATCCAGTATTGGAACATTCCGGTCCATTGTTCCCACATTCTGATCCAGTATTGGAACATTGCAGTCTCTTGTTCTCAGATTCTGATCCAGTTTTGAAACATTGCAGTCTCTTGTTCTCAGATTCTGATCCAGTTTTGAAACATTGCCGTTTATTGATCTGAGATTCCGATTCATGATTGGAATGTTAGAGACTATTGTTCTAAGATTCTGATCCATTATTTGAACATTGCAGACTATTGTTCTCAGATTCTGATCCAGTAATAGAACATGACAGTGTATTTTTCTCAGATTCTAATCCGTATTGGAACATTACAGCCTATCGTACTCAAGTCCTGATCAATTATTGAAACATTGCAGTCTGCTGTTCTCAGGTTCTGATCCAGTATTCGAACATTACAGTCTATTGTTCTTCGAATCCTATCTATTATTGGAACATCCCAGTCTATTGTTCTCAGATTCTGATCCATTATTGGAACATTGCAGTCTATTTCTCTCAGATTCTAATCCAGTATTGGAACATAACAGTGTATTGTTCTCACATTCTGATCCATTCATGGAACATCCATTTCTATTGTTCTCAGATTCCAATCCAGTATTGGAACATCCCTTTCCATTGTTCCCAGACTCTATATGGTTGGGTCTTTTTCTAAATGGAGGTCGGTCACCAGTGGTGTGCCCCAGGGATCTGTTCTGGGACCTTTGCTGTTTGTCATTTTCAGAAATGACCTGGATAAGGAAGTGGAGGGATGGGTTGGTATGTTTGCCGATGACATGAAGGTTGTTGGGGTTGTGAATAGTCTGGAGGGATGTCAGAAGTTACAGAGGGACATAGATAGGATGCAAGACTGGGCGGAGAAGTGGCAGATGGACTTCAACCCAGATAAATGCGTCGTGGTCCATTTTGGCAGGTCGAATGGGATGAAGGAGTACAATATAAAGGGAAAGACTCTTAGTACGGTAGAGGATCAGAAGGACCTTGGGGTCCGGGTCCATATGACTGTAAAATCGGTCCTGCAGGTCGAGGAGGTGGTTAAGAAGGCGTATGGTGTGCTGGCCTTTATTAATCGAGGGATTGAGTTCAGGAGTCCGGGGATAATGATGCAGCTATATAAGACCCTCATCAGACCCCACTTGGAGTACTGTGCTCAATTCTGGTCGCCTCATTACAGGAAGGATGTGGAAAAGACTGAAAGGGTGCAGAGGCGATTTACAAGGATGTTGCCTGGATTGAGTGGCATGCCTTATGAGGATAGGCTGAGGGAGCTCGGACTTTTCTCCTTGGAGAGACGTATGATGAGAGGCGATCTAATAGAGGTATATAAGATGTTGAGAGGCATAGATCGGGTGGACTCTCAGAGGCTTTTTCCCAGGGTGGAAATGGCTGCTACGAGAGGACACAGGTTTAAGGTGCTGGGGGGTAGGTACAGGGGAAATGTTAGGGGGAAGTTTTTCACACAGAGGGTGGTGGGCAGATGGAATCGGCTGCCGTCAGTGGTGGTGGAGGCAAACTCAATAGGGTCTTTTAAGAGACTCCTGGGTGAGTACATGGAACCTAATAGGATGGAGGGTTATAGATAGGCCTAAAAGGTAGGGATATGTTCGGCACAACTTGTGGGGCCGTAGGGCCTGTTTTGTGCTGTAGTTTTCTATGCTTCTGTATTCTATGTTCGACTGTTCTCAGATTCTGATCCAGTGTTGAACAGTGCAGTCTATTGTTTTCGGATTCTGTTCAATTATTCTAACATTGCACTCTCCTGATCTCAGATTATGATCCTTTATTGGAACAGTACAGTCTATTGCTCTCAGATTCTGATCCATCATTGTAAAATCCTGGTCAATTGTTCTAAGAGTCTGATCCAGTGTTCGAAAATTCCAGTCTATTGTTCAGATTCTGATCAATGATTGGAACATTACATTCTGTTGTTCTCAAATTCTGATCCTTTATTGGAACATTGTAATCTCTTTTTCTCAGATTCTGATCCAGTATTGGAACAATACAGTCTATTGTTCAGAATCTGATCAATGAGTGGAACATTACAGTCTTTGTTGTTCTCAGATTCTGATCCTTTATTGGAACATTGCCGTCTACTGTTCTCAGGTTCTGATCCAGGATTGGAACATTACGGTTTATTGTTCACAGATTCTGATCCATTATTGGAAAATTGCAGTCTATTATTCTCAGAGTCCGATCCATTATTCGAACATTGCAGTGTATTGTTCTCAGATTCTGATCTTGCATTGGAACATTACAGTCTAATGATCTCAGATTCTGATCCATCATTGTAATATCCCGGTTCATTGTTCTCAGATTCTGATCCAGTATCGGAACATTTCAGTCTATTGTTTAGATTCTGATCAATGATTGAAAGATTACAGTGTTGTTCTCAAATTCTGATCCTTTATTGGAACATTACAGTCTATTGTTCTCAGATTCTGATCCAGTATTGGACCATTGCAATCTATTGTTCCCAGATTCTGATTCATAATGGACCATTACAGTGTATTCTCAGATTCTGATCCAGTATTGGAACATTGCAGTCTATTTTTCTCAGATTCTGATCCATTATAGGAGCAGCCCGGACCATTGTTCCCACATTCTGGTCCATTATTGGAACATTGCAGTCTACTATTCTCAGATTCTGTTCAATTATTCTAACATTGCGGTCTATTGTTCTCAGATTCTGCTCCAGTATTGGAACAAACAGGACCATTGTTCCCACATTCTGATCCAGTATTGGAACTTGCAGTTTCTTTTTCTCAGATTCTGCTGCATTAATGGAACATCCGTTTCTATTGTTCCCAGACTCTGATCCAGTATTGGAAATTTAAAGTCTATTGTTCTCAGATTTCAATCCAGTATTGGAACATTACAGTCTATTGTTCTCAGATTCCAATCCAGTATTGGAAAATTACAGTGTATTGTTCTCAGATTCTGATCCTTTATTGGAACATTACAGTCGATTGTTCTCAGATTCTGATCCAGCATTGCAACATTACAGTATATTGGTCTCAGATTCGGATCCATTATTGGAACATCCCTTTCCATTGTTCCCAGACTCTGAACCAGAATTGGAACATTACAGTCTAATATTCTCCGTTTCTGATCCAGTATTGGAACATTGCAGTCTCTTGTTCTCAGAATCTGAACCAGTATGGGAACATTACAATCTATTGTTCTCAGATTCTGCTCAATGATTGGAACATTACAGTCTATTGTTCTCAGATTCAGATCACTTATTGGAATATTACAGTCTGTTGTTCTGAAATTCTGATCCAGTATTGGAACATCCCAGTCTATTGTTCTCAGACTCTGATCCAGTATTGGAACAGCGCAATGTATTGTTCTCGGATTCTGATCCATTATTGGGAAATTGCACACTATTTTCTCACAGTGTGAACCAGGATTGGAACATTGGCCATAGGAGACAGAGGGTAGTGGTCGAAGGGTCCTTTTCCGGCTGGAGGTCTGTGACCACTGGTGTTCCGCAGGGCTCTGTACTGGGACCTCTGCTATTTGTGATATATATAAATGATTTGGAAGAAGGTGTAACTGGTGTAATCTGCAAGTTTGCGGATGACACGAAGGTGGCTGGACTTGCGGATAGCGAAGAGCATTGTCGGGCAATACAGCAGGATATAGATAGGCTGGAAAATTGGGCGGAGAGGTGGCAGATGGAGTTTAATCTGGATAAATGCGAAGTGATGCATTTTGGAAGAAATAATGTAGGGAGGAGTTATACAATAAATGACAGAGTCATCAGGAGTATAGAAACACAGAGGGACCTAGGTGTGCAAGTCCACAAATCCTTGAAGGTGGCAACACAGGTGGAGAAGGTGGTGAAGAAGGCATATGGTATGCTTGCCTTTATAGGACGGGGTATAGAATATAAAAGCTGGAGTGTGATGATGCAGCTGTATAGAACGCTGGTTAGGCCACATTTGGAGTACTGCGTCCAGTTCTGGTCGCCGCACTACCAGAAGGACGTGGAGTCTTTAGAGAGAGTGCACAGAAGGTTTACCAGGATGTTGCCTGGTATGGAGGGTCTTAGCTATGAGGAGAGATTGTGTAAACTGGGGTTGTTCTCCCTGGAAAGACGGAGAATGAGGGGAAATCTAATCGAGGTGTAGAAGATTATGAAGGGGATAGATAGGGTGAACAGTGGGAAGCTTTTTCCCAGGTCGGACGTGACGATCACGAGGGGTCACGGGCTCAAGCTGAGAGGGGCGAAGTATAACTCGGATATCAGAGGGACGTTTTTTACACAGAGGGTGGTGGGGGCCTGGAATGCGCTGCCAAGTAGGGTGGTGGAGGCAGGCACGCTGACATCGTTTAAGACTTACCTGCATAGTCACATGAGCAGCCTGGGAATGGAGGGATACAAACGATTTGTCTAGTTGGACCAAGGAGCGGCACAGGCTTGGAGGGCCGAAGGGCCTGTTTCCTGTGCTGTACTGTTCTTTGTTCTTTGTATTCCAGCCGATTGTTCTCAGAGTTCGATCCAGTATTCGAACATTGCAGTCGATTGTTCTCAGATTCTGATCCAGTATTGGATCAGAATAGTCGACTGATTTCAGATTCGGATCCGTCATTGCCACATCCTGGTCCCGTGTTCCCAGATTCAGATGAATTATTGGAACATTACAGTGTGTTGTTCTCAGATTATGATGCTTTATTGAAACATTACAATCTATTATTCTCAGATTCTCATCCAGTATTGAAACTTTGCTGTCTATTGATCTCAGATTCTGATCCATTATTGGAACATTGCAGTGTATTGTTCACAGATTCTGATCCAGTATTCGGACATTGCAGTTTATTGTTCTCAGATTCTGATCCAGTATTGGAATATTACAGTCTATTGCTCTCAGATTCTGATCCAGTGTTGGAATATTGCAGTCTATTGCTCTCAGATTCTGATCCAGTGTTGGAATATTACATTCTATTGTTCACAGGTTCGGATCCAGTATTCGGACATTGCAGTTTATTGTTCTCAGATTCTGATCCAGTATTGGAACATGACAATCTATTGCTCTCAGATTCTGATCCAGTGTTGGAATATTGCAGTCTATTGCTCTCAGATTCTGATCCAGTGTTGGAATATTACATTCTATTGTTCACAGGTTCGGATCCAGTATTGAGCCCTGTCTATTGTTCCCACTTTCTAATCCATTATTTGAAGATTACAACTTTTGGTTCTCCGATTCTGATCCATTATTGGAACATTGCAGTCTATTGTTTTCAGATTCTGATCCAGTATTGAAACATTGTAGCCTATTTATCTCAGATTCTGATCCATTATTGGAACATCCCGGTCCATTGTTCCCAGATTCTGATCCAATATTGGAACTTTGCAGTGTCTTGTTCTCAGATTCTGATCCAGGATTGGACCATTGCAGTCTATTGTTCTCAGATTCTGATCCAGGATTGGACCATTGCAGTGTATTGTTCTCAGATTCTGATCCATTAATGGAACATCCATTTCTATTGTTCGCAGATTCTGATACATTATTGGAACATTACAGTCTATTGTTCTCAGATTCTGATCCAGTATTGGAATCCAGTATTCAATCCAGTATTGGAACATTGCAGTCTATTTCTCTCAGATTCTGACCCATTATAGGAACAACCCAGGACCGTTGTTCACACATTCTGATTCAGAATTGAAACTTTGCAGAATTTGAGAACAACAGACTGTAATGTTCCAATAATTGATCTGAATCTGAGAACAAATGAGTGCAATGTTCTAATACTGGCTCAGATTCTGAGAACAATAAACTGTAATGTTCCAATACTGGATCAGAATCTGAGAATATTCGACTGCAATGTTCGAATAATGGATCAGAATCTGAGAGTATTCGATTTCAATGTTCAAATACTGGAACAGAATCGGAGAATATTAGACTGTAATGTTCCAATTCTGGTTCAGAGTCTGGGAACAATGGAAAGGGATGTTCCAATAATCGATCAGAATCTGAGAACAATAGACTACAATTTTCCAGTAATGGATCAGAATCTGAGAACAATCGACTGTAATGTTCCAATAAAGGATCATAATCTGAGAACAATAGACCTCAATGTTCCTATACTGGATCAGAATCTGAAAACAATAGACTGCAATTTTCCAATAATGGAACAGAATCTGAGAATAACAGACCGTAATGTTCCAATAATGGATCACAATCTGGGAACAATAGGCTGTTATGTTCCAATAATGGATCAGAATCTGGAAACAATGGACAGGGATGTTCCAATAATGGATAGGATTCTAAGAACAATACACTGTAATGTTCCAATACTGAATATGAAACTGAGAACAATAGACCGCAATGTTCCAATAATTTATCAGAATCTGAGAACGAGAGGTTTTAATGTTCCAATACAGATTAGAATCTGGGAACACTAGACTATAATGTTCCAATAATGAATCAGAATCTGAGAACATTAGACTGTAATGTTTCAATACTGGATCAGAATCTGAAATCAATAGACTGCAATGTTCCAATAATGAATCAGAAGCTGAGAAAAATACACTCTCATATTTACTTTATCGGAATCTGAGATCAATAGACTGCAAAGTTCCAATACTGGATCAGAATGTGGGAACCATGGTCCGGGTTGTTCCTATAATGGATTAGAATCTGAGAAAAATAGAATCTGTGATCAATAGACTGTAATATTCCAATACTGGATCAGAATCTGAGAAGAATAGACTACAATTTTCCAGTAATGGATCAGAATCTGAGAACAATCGACTGTAATGTTCCAATAAAGGATCATAATCTGAAAACAATAGACTGCAATGTTCCAATACTGGATCAGAATCTGAAAACAATAGACTATAATTTTCCAATACTGGTTCAGAATCTGAGACAAATGGACTGCAATTTTCCAATAATGGAACAGAATCTGAGAATAACAGACCGTAATGTTCCAATAATGGATCACAATCTGGGAACAATAGGCTGTTATGTTCCAATAATGGATCAGAATCTGGAAACAATGGACAGGGATGTTCCAATAATGGATAGGATTCTAAGAACAATACACTGTAATGTTCCAATACTGAATATGAAACTGAGAACAATAGACCGCAATGTTCCAATAATTTATCAGAATCTGAGAACGAGAGGTTTTAATGTTCCAATGCAGATTAGAATCTGGGAACACTAGACTATAATGATCCAATAATGAATCAGAATCTGAGAACATTAGACTGTAATGTTTCAATACTGGATCAGAATCTGAAATCAATAGACTGCAATGTTCCAATAATGAATCAGAAGCTGAGAAAAATACACTCTCATATTTACTTTATCGGAACCTGAGATCAATAGACTGCAAAGTTCCAATACTGGATCAGAATCTGGGAACAATAGACCGGGATGTTCCAATAATTGATCAGAATCTCAAAACTATAGACTGTAATTTTCCAATACTGGATTAGAATATGGGAACAATAGACCAGGGTTTTACAATACTGGATCAGAATCTGAGAAAAATAGACTGCAATGTTCCAATACTGGATCAGAATCTGAGAACAGTAGGCTGCAATGTTCCAATAATGGATCAGAATCTGAAAAATATAGGCTGTAATATTCCAATACTGGATTAGAATCTGGGAACAAGAGACTGGGATTTTACAATACTGGATCAGAATCTGAGAAAAATAGACTGTAATGTTCCAATGCTAGATCAGTATTTGAGAACAATACACTGCAATGTTCGAATAATGGATCGGACTCTGAGAACAATAGGCTGCAATGTTCAAATACTGGTTCAGAATCTGAGAAAAATAGACTGCAATTTTCCAATAATGGATCAGACTCTATGAACAATAGACTGTAATGTTCCAACACTGGTTCATAATCTGAGAACAATACACTGCAATGTTCAAATAATCGATTGGACTCTGAGAACAAGAGGCTGTAATGTTCCAATCCTGGTTCAGAACTTGAGAAAAATAGACTGCAATTTTCAAATAATGGATCAGAATCTGAGAACAAAAGACTGTCACGTTCCAATACTGGATCAGAATTTGAGAACAACAGACCGTAATGTTCCAATAATGGAAAATAATTTGAGAACAACACTGTAATGTTCCAATGATTGATCAGAATCTAAACAATAGACTGAAATGTTCCAATACTGGTTCAGAATCTGAGAAATATAGACTGCAAAGCTCCAATACTGGATCAGAATGTGGGAACCATGGTCCGGGTTGTTCCTATAATGGATTAGAATCTGAGAAAAATAGAATCTGTGATCAATAGACTGTAATATTCCAATACTGGATCAGAATCTGAGAAGAATAGACTGCAATGTTCCAATAATGGATCAGAATCTGAGAAAAAGAGACTGCAATGTTCCAATATTGGATCAGAATCTGAGAACAATAGACTGCAATGTTTCAATACTGGATCAGATTCTGAGAGCAATAGACTGTAAAGTTCCAATACTGGTTCAGAATCTGAGAACAATAGACTGTAATGTTCCAATAAAGGATTATAATCTGAGAACAATGGAATGCAATGTTCCAATACTGGATCAGAATTTGAGAACAACAGATTGTAATGTTCCAATCATTGATCAGAAACTGAGAACAATAGACTGCAATGTTCAAATAATGGACCAGAATGAGGGCTGTTCCTATAATGGATCAGCATCTGAGAAAAATAGACTGCAATGTTCCAATACTTGATGAGAATCTGATAAGAATAGACTGTAATGTTCCAATGCTGGAACAGAATCTGAGAACAATACACTGTAATGTTCCATTATGGATCAGAATCTGGGAACAATAGATTGCAATGTTACAATACTGGATCAGAATCTGAAAACAATAGACTGTAATTTTCCAATACTGGTTCAGAATCTGAGATAAAAAGACTGTCATGTTCCAATAATGGATCAGAAGCTGGAAACAATGGCCCGGGATGTTCCAATAATGGATAAGATTCTAAGAACAATAGACTGTAATGTTCTAATACTGGACCAGAACCTGAGAACAATAGACTGCAATGTTCCAATAATTGTTCAGAATATGAGAACTATAGGCTGTAATGTTCCAACACTGGATTAGAATCTGAAAACAATAGACTGTAATGTTCCAACAATGAATCAGAATCTGAGAAAAACACACTCTCATGTTCCAATAATCGTTCAGAATCTGAGAACAATAGACTGTAATGTTCCAATACTAGATCAGAATCTGGGAACAATGGACCAGGATTTTCCAATAATGTATCATATTTGGAGAACAATACACTGTAGTGTTGAATTACTGGATCAGAGTCTGAGAACAATAGACTGCAATGTTCCAATAATGGATCAGAAACTGAGAACTATAGTCTGTAATGTCCCAATACGGATTAGAATCTGGGAACAATTGACCGGGATGTTACAATAATGGATCTGAGAACAATAGAATGTAATATTCCAACACTGGATCAGAATCTGAGAACAATAGACTCTATTGTTCCAGTACTGGATCAGAATCTGAGAACAATGGACCGGGATATTACAATGATGGGTCAGAATCTGAGATGAATAGACTGTAATGTTCCAATACTGGATCAGAATCTGAGAACAATCGACCGCAATGTCAGAATAATTGAAAAGAATCTGAGAATAGTAGACTGCATTGTTCCAATAATGGACCAGAATGAGGGAACAATGGTCCGGGCTGTTCCTATAATGGATCAGAATCTGAGAAAAATAGACTGCAATGTTCCAATACTGGATCAGAATCTGAGAACAATACACTGCAATGTTCCATTATGGATCAGAATCTGGGAACAATAGATTGCAATGGTCCAATACTGGATCGGCATCTGAGAACAATAGACTGTAATTTTCCAATACTGGTTCAGAATCTGAGATAAATAGACTGTCATGTTCCAACAATGGATCAGAAGCTGGAAACAATGGACCGGGATGTTCCAATAATGGATAAGATTCTAAGAACAATAAACGGTAATGTTCCAATAAAGGATCAGAATTTGAGAACAGCAGACTGTGATGTTCCCATCGTTGATCAGAATCTGAACAATAGGCCGTAATGTTCCAATACTGCATCAGAATCTGAGAACAATGGACCGGGATGTTACAATGATGGATCAGAATCTGAGATCAACAGGCTGGAATGTTCCAATACTGGAGCAGAATCTGAGAACAGTGGACTCTAATGGCCCAATACTGGATCAGAGTCTGAGAACAATATTTTGCAATGTTCGAATACTGGATCGGACTCTGGGAACAATACGCTGTAATGTTCCAATACTGGTTCAGACTCTGAGAAAAAAACAGACTGCAAATTTCCAATAATGGATCAGTATCTGTGAACAATAGATTGTAATGTTCCCATACTGGATCGGACTCTGGGAACAATACGCTGTAATGTTCCAATACTGGTTCAGACTCTGAGAAAAAAACAAACTGCAAATTTCCAATAATGGATCAGTATCTGTGAACAATAGATTGTAATGTTCCAATGCTCCATCAGAATCTGAGAACAATACACTGCAAAGTTCGAATACTGGATCGGACTCAGAGAACAATAGGTTGTAATGTTCCAATCATTGATCAGAATCTGGGAATAGTAGACTTCAATGTTCCAATACTGGATCAGAATCTGAGAACAGTGGACCGGGATATTACAATGATGGATCAGAATCTGAGATCAATAGACAGTCATGTTCCAATACTGGAGCAGAATTTGAGAACAATAGACTCCAATGTTCCAACCGTTGATCAGAATCTGAACAATAGACTGTAATGTTCCAATACTGGATCAGAATCTGAGAACAGTGCACCTGGATGTTGCAATGATGGATCAGACTGTAATGTTCCAATACTGGATCAGAATCTGAGAACAATAGACTGCAATGTTCCAATACTGGGCCAGAATCGGAGAATATTAGACTGTAATGTTCCAACACTGGTTCAGTGTCTGGGAACAATGGAAAGGGATTTTCCAATAATGGATGAGAAACTGAGAACAATACACTAGTGTTCCAATAATGGATGACAATGTGGGAACAATGGACCGGGATGCTCTAATAATGGATCAGATTATGAGAACAATAGACTGCAATGTTCGAATAATGGATCAGAATCAGGGAAACATCGACTGCAATTTTCCAATAATGGATCAGAATCCGAGAACAATAGACTATCATGTTCCAATAATGGATGGCAATGTCGGAAAAATGGACCGGGATGTTCTAATAAAGGATCAGAATCTGAGAACAATCGACTGCAATGTTTCAATACTGGATCAGATTCTGAGGGCAATAGACTGTAAAGTCACAGACCTCCAGCCGGAAAAAGACTCTTCGACTGCTACCCTCTGTCTCCTGTGGCCAAGATGTGGAGATGCTGGCGTTGGACTGGGGTAAAAACAGTAAGAAGTTTAACAACACCAGGTTAAAGTCCAACAGGTTTATTTGGTAGCAAAAGCCACAAACGCTTTCGGAGCCCTCACCCGAGGAAGGGGCTTGGAGCTCCGAAAGCTTGTGTGGCTTTTCCTGCCAAATAAACTGTTGGACTTTAACCTGGTGTTATTAAACTTCTTCCTGTGGCCAAGCCAGTTCTCTACCCATCTAGCCACCTCTCCTTGTATCCCATGAGCCTTAACCTTCTTAACCAACCTGCCATGAGGGACTTTGTCAAATGCCTTACTGAAATCCGTATAGACGACATCCACAGCCCTTCCTCCGTCAACTGTGTTTGTCACTTCCTCAAAAAGCTCCACCAATTTTGTAAGGCACGACCTCCCTCTTACAAATACTGGATCAGAATCTGAGAACAATGGACTGTAAAGTTGCACTAAAGGATCATAATCTGAGTAAAATACACTGCAATGTTCGAATAATGGATCGGACTCTGAGAACAATAGGTTGTAATGTTCCAGTCCTGGTTCAGAATCTGGGAACAATAGACTGCAATTTTCCTATAATGGATCAGAATCTGAGAACAATCGACTGTAATGTTCTAATTCTGGATTAGAATTTGAGATCAAAAGACTGCAATGTTCCAATACTGGATCAGAAACTGAGAGCAATAGACTGCAATGTTCCAATACTGGATCAGAATCTGAGAACAATAGACTGTAAAGTTCCAATACTGGATCAGAGTCTGGGAATAATATCAATGGATGTTCCATTAATGGATCAGAATCTGAGAACAATACACTGTAATGTTCCATTATGAATCAGAATCTGGGAACAATAGACTCTAATTTTCCAATACTGGTTCAGAATCTGAGACAAATAGACTGGAATGTTCCAATAATGGATCAGAAGTTGGAAACATTGGACCGGGATGTTCCAATAATGGATAAGATTCTAAGATCCATACACTGCAATGTTCCAATACTGGTTCAGAACCTGAGAACAATAGACTGCAATGTTCCATGAATTGATCAGAATCTGAGAACTATAAGCTGTAATGTTCCAATACGGATTAGAATCTGGGAACAAATGACTGGGATGTTACAATAATGGATCAGAATCTGAGAACAATAGAATGTAATATTCCAAAACTGCATCAGAATCTGAGAACATTAGACTGCAATGTTCCAGTACTGGATCAGAATCTGAGAACAATAGACCGGGATGTTCCAATAATGGATCAGATTCTGAGAACAGTAGGCTGCAATGTTCCAATAATGGATCAGAATCTGAAAACTAAAGGTTGTAATGTTACAATGCTGGATCAGAGTCAGGGAACAATGGACCGGGATGGTCCAATACTGCAGCAGAATCTGACAACTATACACTGTTATGTTCCAATACAGGATCAGAATCAGAGAACAATAGACTGGAATGTTCCAATACTGGATCAGGATCTGGGAAGAATAGAACGGGATGTTACAATACTGGATCAGAATCTGACAACAATAGACTGAAATGTTAGAACATAAGAACATAAGAAATAGGAGCAGGAGTAGGCCATCCAGCCCCGCAAGCCTGCTCCGCCATTCAATAAGATCATGGCTGATCTGATAGTGGGTTCAGTGCCACTTACCCGCCCGCTCCCCATAACGCTTAATTCCCTTAATGGTTAAAAATCTATCTAACTGTGACTTAAACACATTTAAGGAGGTAGCCACGACTGCTTCATTGGGCAGAGAATTCCAAAGATTCACTCCGCTCTGGGAGAAGAGGTTCCTCCTCAACTCTGTTCTAAATTGACTCCCCCATATTTTGAGGCTATGCCCCCTAGTTCTTGTTTACATTGGAAGTGGAAATAACCTCGCTTCTTCTACCCTGTCTAGCCCCTTCATTATCTTTTATGTATCTATAAGATCTCCCCTCAACCTTCTCAACTCCAATGAGTACAGGCCCAGTCTACTCAAACTCTCCTCATAAGCTGACCCCCTCATCTCCGGAATCGACCTGGTGAACCTTCTCTGTCCCCCCTCCAAAGCTAATATATCCTTTCTTAAATAAGGGGACCAAAACTGGACACAGTACTCTAGGTGCGGCCTCTCCATTACCCTGTACTGTTGCAGCATGACCTCCCTGTTTTTATACCCCATCCCTCTCACGATAAAGGCCAACATTCCATTTGCCTTCTTGATCACCTGCTGCACCTGCAAACTGAGTTTTTGTGATTCATGCACAAGGACACCCAGGTCCCTCTGCACAGTAGCATGTTGTAATTTTACACTGTTTAAATAAGAGTCCATTTTACTATTATTCCTTCCAAAGTGGATAACCTCACACTGACCAACGTTATCCTCCATCTGCCAGATCCTTGCCCAATGACTTAGCCGATCCAAATCTCTCTGCAGACTCTGTGTCCTCCACGCAATTTGCTTTCCCATTCACCTTTGTATCATCCGCAAACTTTGTTACCCGACACTCGCTCCCCTCCTCCAGATCGTCGATGTATATGGTAAATCGTTGAGGCCCCAGCACCGATCCCTGCGGCACGCTACTAGTCACTGATTGCCAACCGGAAAAGCACCCATTTATTCCGACTCTCTGCTTTCTGTTCGATAGCCAATCCTCAATCCACGCTAACATTTTACCCCCAACTCTGTGTACCTTTATCTTATGCAGCAACCTTTTGTGAGGCACCTTATCGAAAGCCTTCAGGAAATCTATTTACACAACATCCACCGGTTCCCCTCTGTCAACTGCACTCGTCGTATCCTCAAAAAATTCCAGTAAATTAGTCAAACATGGCTTTCCCTTCAAGAATCCATGCTGCGTCTGCTTGATTGAACCATTCTTTTCCAGGTGTCCTGTTATGTCTTCCTTAATGATAGATTCCAGCATTTTCCCAACTACGGATGTTAAGCTAACCGGCCTGTAGTTACCTGCCTTTTGTCTACCTCCTTTTTTAAACAGTGGCGTTACATTCGCTGTTTTCCAATCAGCTGGCACCTCCCCAGAGTCCAGTGAATTTTGATAAATTACAACTAATGAATTTGCTATTACTTCTGCCGTTTCTTTTGGTGCCCTGGGATGCATTCCATCCGGACCAGGGGACCTGTCTACCTTTAGTCCCATTAGCCTACCCAGCACTACCTCTTTAGTAAGAGTGATTGTTTTAAGTTCCTCAACCCCGACCGTCTTGAGTAAGGGCAGAAGTTGTTTTTTGTAGTTTAGTTAGGGCTTCATGATCGGCAGAGGTTTGGAGGGCCGAAGGGCCTGTTCCGGTGCTGTACTTTCCTTTGTTCTTTGTATGTATGGGTGGCATGGTGGCACAATGGTTAGCACTGCTGCCTCACAGCGCCAGAGACCCGGGTTTGATCCCCGGTTTGGGTCACTGCCTGTGCGCAGTCTGCACGTTCTCCCCGTGTCTGCATGGGTTTCCTCCGGGTGCTCTGGTTTCCTCCCACAGATCAGAAGACGTGCTGTTTAGTTGCATTGATCATGCTAAATCCTCCCTCAGTGTACCCGAACAGGCGCCGGAGTGTGGCAACTCGGGGATTTTCACAGTAACTTCATTGCACTGTTAATGTGAGCCGACTTGTTACATGATTAAATAAACTTTAGAAACTTGATCAGCGCTGTGTGAAAAGCAGAGAATGCCTGTCTGACACCATTGTATCAGTCACATTCTCAAAGGGGCCACACATTCAAAAGGAAATCCAAGCACCTCATGCTAAACAGTAACTTGTGGGCAGGAAATGCAGCCTTGGCACAGTCACCATCTCGTACCAGGACTACATTTATAATGAAATGAAATATGAGCTTTACTAAAAATTGTACATCTTTTACACAAAACGAAACAGTCCAGTGACTAAGCTGGGGCATCATACTCTGCTGCACAGATTGGCAACAGGGCTTCCCTCAGCACCCCTCGTGCTGATGTTGCTGTTATTGCTTTCATCAGAGGGCATGGAACAAGTAACATCTGACTCGATAATTCATGGAAGCCGAAAGTATAGAACACAACTGCATTCTTTGTCAGAAAGGCAGCTGGATTGAGCTTTGCACCATGGGGTTAGTGCTCCCTCACAGCGCCAGGGATCCTGGTTCGAATCCGACCTTGGGTCACTCCATGTGTGGAGTCCGCACATTCTCCGCGTGTCTGCATGGGTTTCCTCCAGGTGCTCCACTTTCCTCCCACAGGCCAAAGATGTGCAGGTTAGGTGCATTGGCCGTGCTGAAAATTGTCCGTGATTGTCAGGGGGACTATCAGGGTGGATACGTGGGGTTACGGAAATAGGGCCTGGGTGGGGTTGTGGTCAGTACAGACTCATCATAAATTGTATCACAGAAACCCAACAGTGCAAAAGAGGCCATTCGGCCCATCGAGTCTGCACCAACAACAATCCCGCCCAGGCCCAATCACCATAACCCCACATATTTACCCCACCAACACCTCGAACCGACACATTCCGGAACACGAAGGGGAAATTTAGCCTATAATTCACCCCACTGACAGCCTGAATAAATTGCAATTATATTGTATCTTTAATGTAATGAAACAGACCGGAATGAAAAACATGAAACTTATTTCTGATCTGAATTTCTCATCACAATGGAACACTATTTTCATTGAAAATTGGGGATGAAGTGGAAATGATCGAGAGCTTCAGGTTTCTAGGTGTCCAGATCACCAACAACCTACCCTGATCCCCCCACACCGATGCAAAAGTTAAGAAAACCCACCGGTGCCTCTACTTTCTCAGGAGGCTAAGGAAATTTGGCATGTCAGCTCCGACTCTCACCAACTTTTATAGATGCACCATAGAAAGCATTCTTTCTGGTTGTATCACAGCTGGGTCTGGCTTCTGCTCTGTCCAAGGCTGCAAGAAACTATAAAGGGTTGTGAACGAAGCCTAGTCCATCACTCAAACCAGCCTCCCACCCATTGACTCTGTCTACACTTCCCACTGCCTCGGGAAAAGCAACCGGCATAATCATGGACCCCACACACCCCGGACATTCTCTCTTCCACCCTCTTCTGTCGGGAAAAAGATACAAAAGTCTGGGGTCACGTACCAACCGACTCAAGAACAGCTTCTTCCCTGCTGCTGTCAGACTTTTGAATGAACTACCTTATATTCAGGTAGCCGCATACAACATATAATATATATATTATATAATACTTTATTATTATGTGAAGTTGATCCTTCTCTATACGGTAGCCATGACTGTAACACTACATTCTGCACTCTCTCCTTTCCTTCTCTATGAATGGTATGCTTTGTCCGTGTAGCGCGCAAGAAACAATATTTTTCACTGTATACTAACACGTGACAATAATAAATCAAATCAAATCCAATCATTGCTCCTTCTCAGCACCAGCATTGCAGTGTGTTGTTTGTTTTCTCACCTGTAATTGATTACTCTAATAGGTTGCTCTGCCGAGTTTCAGGAGTGTTTCTGCTGTTTATTAAAGAGAAGACATTCAGTGTGAGACCTCAGTAAATGGCCATGGTTTATGCCATAGACAGACACCATCGCTTCTCTCAGAAAACACACATCCACTATCGGTCAAGCTGGAGCCAGTTACTATCCTATTCTCGCTGCCATTGGAGTTCCTGGTCGGTGATTGCAACAGATTAAAATATGTTTATTCGTGTCACAAGCGGGCTTACATTAACACTACAATGAAGTTACTGTGAAAATCCCCCAGTCACCACACTCCGGTTCCTGTTCGTGTACACTGAGGGATAATTTAGCATGGCCAATGCACCTAACCAGCACGTCTTTCAGACTGTGGGAGGAAACCAGAGGAAACCCACGCACACATGGGGAGAACATGCAGACTCCACACAGGCAGTGACACAAGCCGGGAACCGAACCCGGGTCCCTCGCTCTGTGAGGCAGCAGTGCTGACCACTCCGTCACCGCTACACCCGAAATAGATTGGACATAACGTCTGCTAAGAGGAAGCTTCCTCCCACCACCTCCTAACTTTGGAGAGAGTGAAGTTGCTTCCCCGCAGCAGAATACCTGGGCTGGTGGAACGGCAATGGTTCCCTCCTGACCAGAGGGACGGCTCACGGGACCACAGACCCGACCAGCGTCTATAGCTGCTGAGGTGTGATGAGGGGTTGCCAGCGATTCGTCTTTGCTGGAATATTATTGTTCAACTTTGTCAATCGGGGTATAGATTACAAAAACGTAGAGGTCATGATGGAGTTGTATAGGAGCGTTGGTTTGGCCACAGCTGGAGTACTGTGTGCAGTTCTGGTCGACACATTATAGGAAGGATGTGATTGCACTGGAGGTGGTCCAGAGGAGATTCACCAGGATACTGCCTGGGATGGAACATTTAAGCTATGAAGAGAGGTAGGATCGGTTTGGTTTGTTCTCTCTGGAGCAAAGACTGAGGGGTGACCTGATCGAGGTGTACAAGATTATGAAGGACATGGACAGGGTGGTGAGAGAGCAGCTGTTCCCCTGAGCTGAAGGGTCAGTTACGAGGAGGCAAAATTTAAAAATGAGGTGTGGGAGATTTAGGTGGTATATTATGGACAGTCTTATTAAAATTCCAGTTGGTGAGAATAGTCTTATAAGCACTTTCATAGATAGAACATAGAACAGTGCAGCACAGAACAGGCCCTTCGGCCCACAATGTTGTGCCGAGCTTTATCTGAAACCAAGATCATAGAATCATAGAATCCCTGCAGTGCAGAAGGAGGTTATTTGGCCCATCGAGTCTGCACTGACCACATTCCTACACAGGCCCTATCCCCATAACCCCACATATTTACCCTGCTACCCCCCTGTTAATTTCTTGTCAATTATCTCTTCCAGATGTTGATCGATCAAATTCCAGAAATAAGACTCAAGGCAAAACTGCTATCACAATATTCAAGGCAAACCACATGAATTCTGACACTCTTCCACTGCACTGTGGAAATCCAAAATATTCAGAAACAGGGGTGTATTTTGAAACATAAATCTTTCTTGGTTTCTGGATGGACTCTTCAAGTTTTACAACTTCACTCAGCAGAGTGCTAGTCACAGAATATCTCGTCACACAGCCTATATCGAGTCACAGAGCAATACAGCATGGAAACAGGCCCTTCGGCCCAAACAGTCCATGCTAACCATGGTGCCCTCCCAGTTGGTCCCAATTGCCCGCGTTCGGTCCATATCCCTCTAATCCTTTCCCTCTATCCAAATACTTTTTAAATGTTGCTATTGAACTTGCCTCAACCACTTTCTCTGGCAGCTCATTCCATACACACACCACCCTCCGTTTGAAGAAGTTGCCCCTCAGTTCCCTTTGAAATCTTTCCCCTCTCACCTCTATATATAATCATATAACTCAGCTCAGTGACTTTCCTTACATTTCCTCCTTCCCTCCCATCCCCCATTTCATTGTCTCTCGCACCTCTTTGAACTCCACTGTTCCAAGATATTAAGATCGTCCAGTTTCGATCAGGAATGGATGCCTCCCACTTCGGGTCAAACAAAATGTACTAAGGTCCCCTCATTACTGATGAAACCTTTCCAAGTGATAAGAATCTTTATCTATGATTCTATGAAAATCCCACAGAGTATCTGGAGTATTGTGTCCAGTTTTGGTCTCTTTATTTGAGGAAGGATGTTGCTGCATTGGAGGCAGTTCAGAGGAGGTTCACCAGATTGATTCTGGGGGTGAGAGGATTGACGTATGAGGAGAGATTAATCACTTTGGGCTTGTACTCACTGGAGTTCAGAGGGATGAGAGGGGATCTGATGGAGGTATATAAAATTTTAAAAGGGATTGATAAAGTAACTGTAGACCAAATGTTTCCTCTTATGGGGCAATCTCGAACAAGAGGTCACAGAGTATAGGTTGAGAGGCGATAGATTTAAAACTGAGATGAGGAGGAACTACTTCTCGCAGAGAGGGTGGTGAATTTGTGGAACTCGCTGCCCCAGAGTGCGGGGGAGTCTGAATCATTGAATGGTTTCAAGAAGGAGATGGATATATTTCTAATAAAAAAGGGATTAGGGGATATGGGGAACAGGTGGGGAGGTGGATTTGAGACCAGGGAGAGATCAGCCATGATCTGATTGAATGACGGATCAGGCTCGAAGGGCTGAATTTGCCGACTTCTGCTCTTAATTCCTATGTTCCTATGTTATCGAGTCATTGAGGTTTACAGCATGGAAACAGGCCCTTCGGCCCAACGTGTCCGTGCCGCCAAGTTTTTACCTTTAAGCTCGTCCCAATTGCCCGCAATTGGTCCGTGTCTCTCTATACCCATCGTACCCATGTAACTGACTAAAGGCTTTTTAACGTACAAAATTGTACCCCCCTCTCCTACTGCCTCTGGCAGCTTGTTCCAGAAACTCACCACACTCTATGTGAAAGAATTCCCCCTCTGGACCCTTCTGAATCTTTATTTTGAGGATTCTGTGTTCTGCATCTGTTTTCACAGTGGAACACGTCATTTCCATAGCAGGAATAGAGGATAACCAATGGACTTACTCATAAGAGCAAGGAGCTCTCAATATCTGGAGTGGAAGTATAAGTATAAGTCGAGGGAATTAAACCATATAACATCGCCAAAACTTAAAGCTGACTTTAGTGCTCTGAAATAGATAACTGCTGATATAGTAAATGTGCTGTTTTTATTAATGTCACAAGTAGGCTTACATTAACACTGCAATGTAGTTACTGTGAAAATCCCCTAGTCCCCACACTCCAGCGCCTGTTTGGGTATGTGGTGGACTCTCAACTGCCCTCGAGCAAGTAGGGATGGGCAATAAATGGAGAGAACATGCAGATCCGCACAGACAGTGATCCAAGCCAGGAATCGAACCCGGGTCCCTGGCACTGTGAGGCAGCAGTGCTAACCACTGTACCACCGTGCTGCCCATTTCAGTTTACCACTCAAAGAACAAAGAACAGTGCAGCAAAGGAACAGGCCCTTCGGCCCTCCAAGCCTGCGCCGATCATAATGCCTGCCTAAACTAAAACCGTATGCACTTACAGAATCCGTATCCTTCCATTCCCATTCCATTCATGTATTCATCGAGATGCCCCTTAAATGCCGCTATCGTACCTGCTCCCACCACCTCCTCGGGCAGTGCGTTCCAGCCATTCACCACCCTCTGTGTAAAAAACTTGCCTCACAGATCTCCTCTGATCTTTTCCCCACGCACCTTTAACCTATGTCCCCTAGTACTTGACGTTTCTACCCTAGGAAAGACCCTCTGACTATCCACTCTGTCTATGCCACTCTTGGACAAGTTGTGGAGACAATATTTACAAATCACTGCAGCCTGTAGGGAGATTGAACTCACATCATTGGTAGTATACTGAATCACACCCTTGTCATGTAGGCAAGTGAGTTCACCGCCCTCCACGATGGGGCCAGTTGATGTCATAGATTTGGATTACAACAATCCCATAGCATGCAGCACAAAGAGTCGAGGTGTCCGATTGTGGCTCAGGTTGTCAGCCTGGATTGGGTAGATAATTCGTCAGCAGGCACGGAACAGTGAGTCGGGATACTGAAGCACATTCAGGCTGGTTGGCTGTAACTTATGAAATATTGCAAAAATTTGTATTGGGGATGTAGCTGTTTATGTTTTTTTTATTATTTGTTCGTGGTACATGGGCGTCGCTGGCTGGGCCAACATTTATTGCCCATCCCTACTTGCTCGAGGGCAGTTGAGAGTCCACCACATTGCTGCGGCTCTGGAGTCACATGTGAGCCAGACCGGGTCCGCACGGCAGATTTCCTTCCCTGAAGGACATTCGTGAACCAGACGGGCTTTTCCGACAGTCGACAATGGTTTCATGGTCATCAGTAGATTCTTAATTCCAGATATTTTTTATTGCATTCAAATTCCATCGTCTGTCGTGGCGGGATTCGAACCCGGGTCCCTGGAACATTAGCTGAGTTTCTGGATTAATAGTCTGGCGATAATACCACTCGGCCAATATATGTCAACAAAATAACTGAAGTTGCTGGGAGTAAGCTACCAGATTTCCAATATGATTCTAAACTAATTGTGAATTAAAGCTATGAGGAGGATTCAAAGGGGCTGCACAGAGATATAGACAATAGAACAGAATGGGGAACAAGTTGGCAGATGGAGGAATAAATTAAATTATTTAATTTTGTGATGATTTGTTTTGATTTGATTTTATTCTTGTCACATGTATTAGTATACAGTGAAAGGTATTGTTTCTTGCACGCTATACAGACAATGCATATTGCACAGTGGTGAGCAGCACAATGGCATGGTGGTTAGCACTGCTGCATCACAGCTCCAGAGAACTGGGTTTGATTCCCGGCTTGGACCACTGTCTGTGTGGAGTTTTCACATTCTCCCTGTGTCTGCGTGGGTTTCCTCCGGATCTGGTTTCCTCCCAAAGTCCAAAGGTGTGCGGGTTAGGTGCATTGGCAATGATAAATTGCCCCTTAGTGTCCTGGGATATGTAGGTTAGAGGGATTAGCAGGGTAAATATTTGGGACGATGGGGATAGGACCCGGGTGGGATTGTTGTCAATGCAGACTCGATGGGCCGAATGGCCTCTTTCTTCACTGTCGGGTTTCTATGATTCCAGGGAAAGGAGAGGGTGCTGAATGTTACAGTCATATCTAGGGTGGAGAGAAAGGTCAACTTAATGCGGGGTAGGTCCATTCAAAAGTCTGATGGCAGCAAGGAAGAGGCTGTTCTTGAGTTGGTTGGTACGTGACCTCAGACGGAGGTCACCTGATGGAAGAAGGTGGGAGGGAGAATGCCCGGCGTGTGTGGGGTCCTTGATTATGCCGGCTGCTTTTCCGAGGCAGCGGGAAGTGTAGACAGAGTCAATGGATGGGAGGTGTGGATAGAGATGCGCAAAGAGACATATTTAGAACGTATATCTCTGTGAATGGAAAAGTACTGAAGGACCACAATCGATATGTCGATATATTATCCTGTGAATAGGGAGTCACTGAAATTCTGTATCTCGAGTGTAGATGTTTCCCTGTAGGTGGAGAGGCTGTTAGGGTGCAGGGCACTAATCAAGAAAGGTTGTCTTTAATAAAAATGTTAGTTTAAAAGTTTATTTATTAGTGTCACAAGTCGGCTTACATTAACATTGCAATGAAATTGCTGTGACATCTTACCGTTCAACTGAACTCAACCGTCCAACCTGCTTTGAGCTCAGCTCAAGTCATGCCATGGAATGTAAAGCTGTATAAACTCGATCCGCTTGAAGCCAATGCAAAAACAGAACTGAACCACTGGATTCCATTCAACCCAAAATAATGCAACATTTAACAAGGCAAAACCATCATGTGGCCACCGGGATTTACTGGATGGTTTCAGAATGAGAAATGAGAAGGGAGCCTGACGGACAAAGCATCGTCATGAATAACTCCCGTGCAATGTTTTTTTTAGCTCCCATGTTTCACAGATGGCGATGTTTAAAATGAGAAGGAACGTCTTTTTTTATTCCGCACGACATTATAAATAAGAGATTTTTCGGCCAAATTCCCCCGTTAAAACAGCAATGTCATGATGCTGATTTGCTGTCAGCTCAATGATGTGATGCACAGTGTAATGTTTCAGGAATGAATCTTCTGTTTTCTGTTGAGGAACTAGTAAACCTTACAATGAGGCTGCTTGAAATATTCAAATCCTGAAATAAAATGCAGTTTCCACGACAGTTTGGCTCATTGTTCTTCAAAGACTTTTACAAAAAGAAGTTTCAACAAATGCCGAAGGTCGAATGTCTCCTTACGATTTTAAAAATGTTGACAGTTTACAATCGCACTCTGGTCTTCATTTCTCAGAAGGTGATGCTGCTCTAGTTGCTTCATGTGATATTCAGCTGCAATGAAGCTCGCAGGAAGTGAGTTGATGTCCTCTACAATGATATATTCGGTGTTACTGCTTATGCAACGACTGGGTTGATGTTACATCAAGTGCTGAAGCAGATTCTAAGCGCAAACAACAACCACGCCCCGAAAGACCAGCCAGGAAAGAACGTGTTTGTCTGGGGAGGAAAACAGAAATAATGTTTCAAATTCACTTCTGTGTTAAACATCAAATCACAGAATCCCTGGTGTGCAGAAGGAGGCTATTCGGCCCATCAAGTCTGCACCGACCACAATCCCACCCAGGCCCTATTCCCATAACCCCACATATCCCTGCTAATTCTCCTGACACTAGGGTCAATTTAGCATGGCCAATCAACCTAACCCACACATCTTTGGAATGTGGGAGGAAATCGGAGCACCCGGAGGAAACCCACGCAGACACAGGGAGAATGTGCCAACTCTACACAGTCAGTGACGTGAGACCAGAATTGAACCCGGGTCCCTGGTGCTGTGAAGCAGCAGTGCTAACCACTGTGCCACTGTGCCGCCCCAGATAGTCCACATCTTTTCCCGAAGGTAGGGGACTCCAAACGTAGAGGACATAGCTTTAAGGTGAGAGGGGAGAGATGCAAAAAGGCCCAGAGGGACAATTGTTTCACACAGAGGGCGGTGAATGTCTGGAAGAAGCTGCCAGAGGCAGTAGCAGAGGCGGATACAATTTTGTCTTTTAAGAAGCATTTAGACAGTTACATGGGTAAGATGGGTATAGAGGGATATGGGCCAAATACAGGCAATTGGGAGTAGCTGAGTAGTTAAAAAAAGGTGGCATGGACCAGTTGGGCTGAAGGGCCTGTTTCCATGCTGTAAACCTCTCTGACTCTATGACATGGGGGACAACAGTCAGACTCCGCACAGACAGTAACCCAAGCCGGGAAGCGAACCCTGGTCTCTGACGCTGTGAGGGAGCAGCACTAACCACTGTGTCACCTAGTCTCAGACTATCTGATCTTATTATTGTTGGGTAAACAAATATAGAGAGAGAGAATGAATGATATGAATTAAAAGAGTTTCCACAGCTGGAATCGTGGTCTGTGTGGATGAGCAATCCAAATTAAGATGATTTGCAGAGATACAATTTAAAATTCACTTTGTTATATGACTGCATCATGTAACCACGATTTTGCAAATTATGGGTCTGTGTGAATTATGGAAAAAGCTATTCGATTTCCCATTCATCTGGTTTTCTTGTCGAATTACCTTTCTTTTTACTGAGTTACCTTTTAGATCAACACTAAATCTCAGATCCTCGCAACAAGAAGGTCATTTATTCTTGTTTTCTTTTGAATATTAATGTCTCAAACGGATAAGTAGCGACCGTTTGGTAAATAAGACAACTGCAAATGACTTGCTGGGACTGAAAGGGCTTCACAAAATTGATGTGAGCTTAATTTTCAGCTTATCTGGATTTGATTTGATTTATTATTGTCACATTTATTAATATATAATGAAAAGTATTGTTTCTTGCGCGCGATACAGACAAAACATAGAGAAGGAAAGGAGTGCAGAATGTAGTGTCACAGTCATAGCGAGGGTGCAGAGAAAGATCAACTAAATGCGAGATAAGTCAATTCAAAAGTCTGACAGCAGCAGAGAAGAAGCTGTTCTTCAGTCGATTGATACGTGACCTCAGATTTTTGTATCTTTTTCCCGAAGAAAGAAGGTGGAAGAGAGAATGTCCCGGGTACGTGGGGTCCTTAATAATGCTGGATGCGTAGCCGAGACAGCGGGAAGTATAGACAGAGTCAATGGATGCGAGGCTGGTTTGCGTGATGGATTGGGCTACATTCAAAACCTTTTGTACTTCCTTACAGTCTTGGGCAGAGCAGGAGACACACCAAGCTGTGACCCAACCAGAAAGAATGCATCTGTAGAAGTTACTGAGATTCGGAGCTGACATGCCAAATTTCCTCAGTCTTCTGAGAAAGTAAGAGGCGTTGGTGGGCTTTCTGAACTATAGTGTCGGCATGTGGGGATCAGGACAGGTTGTTGGTGTTCTGGACACTAAAAACTTGAATTTCTTGACCCTTTCTTCTTCGTCCCCATTGATGTAGACAGGGGCATGTTCTCCTTTACGCTTCCTGAAGTCGATGACAATCTCCTTCATTTTGCTGACATTGAGGGAGGGATTACTGTGGCTGCACCAGTTCACCAGATTCCCTATCTCATTCCTGTACTCTGTCTCGTCATTGTTTGAGATAAGTTTATTTATTCGTGTCACATGTCGGCTTACATTAGCACAGCAATGACGTTGTGAAAATCCCATAGTCGCCACACTCCGGCACCTGTTCGAGTACAAAGAACAAAGATCAGTACAGCACAGGAAACAGGCCCTTCGGCCCTCCAAGCCTGTGCCGCTCCTTGGTCCAACTAGACCATTCGTTTGTATCCCTCCATTCCCAGACTGCTCATGTGACTATCCAGGTAAGTCTTAAATGATGCCAGCGTGTCTGCCTCCACCACCCTACTTGGCAGCGCATTCCAGGCCCCACCACCCTCTGTGTAAAAAACGTCCCTCTGATGTCTGAGTTATACCTCGCCGCTCTCACCTTGAGCCCGTGACCCCTCGTGATCGTCACCTCCGACCTGGGAAAAAGCTTCCCACTGTTCACTCTATCTATACCCTTCATAATTTTGTACACCTCTATTAGGTCTCCCCTCATTCTCCGTCTTTCCAGGGAGAACAAGCCCAGCTCACCAAATCTCCCCTCATATCTAAGACCCTCCCTACCAGGCAACATCCTGGCAAACCTTCTCTGCACTCTCTTTAAAGCCTCCACGTCCTCCTGGTAGAAATCATAGAAATCATAGAAACCCTACAGTGCAGAAGGAGGCCATTCGGCCCATCGAGTCTGCACCGACCACAATCCCACCCAGGCCCTACCCTCACATATTTTACCTGCTAATCCCTCTAACCTACGCATCCCAGGACTCTAAGGGGCAATTTCTTTAACCTGGCCAATCAACCTAACCCGCACATCTTTGGACTGTGGGAGGAAACCAGAGCACCCGGAGGAAACCCACGCAGACACGAGGAGAATGTGCAAACTCCACACAGACAGTGACCCGAGCCGGGAATCGAACCCAGGACCCTGGAGCTGTGAAGCAGCAGTGCTAACCACTGTGCTACCGTGCCGCCCCAGTAGTGTGGCGACCAGAAATGGATGCAATATTCCAAATGTGGACTAACCAGCGTTCTGTACAACTGCCACATCAGACTCCAGCTTTTATACTCTATACCCCGTCCTATCAAGGAAAGCATGCCATATTCCTTCTTCACCACCTTCTCCACCTCTACTGCCACCTTCAAGGATTTGTGGACTTGCACACCGAGGTCCCTCTGTGTTTCTATACTCTTGATGGCTCTGCCATTTATTGTATACGTCCCCCCTACATTTGTTCTTCCACTGAGGGACAATTTTGCATGGCCAATACATCTAACCAGCACGTCGGTCGGACTGTGGGAGGAAACCAGAGCACCCGGAGGAAACCCATGGAGACACAGACATGGGGACAACGCGGCACGGTGGCACAGTGGTTAGCAGTGCCGTCTCACAGCGCCAGGGACCCGTGTTCAATTCCAGCCTTGGGTCGCTCTCTGTGCGGAGTCTGCATGTTCTCCCCCTGTCTGTATGGGTTTCCTCCGGGTGTTCCGCTTTCCTCCCACACGCCAAAGATGTCTGGGTTACGTGGATTGGTCACGCTACATTACCCCTGAGTGTCAGGAGGACTAGCAGAATAGATATGTGGGGTTGCGGGGACAGGGTCTGTGTGGGATTGTGGTCGGTGCAGATGTGATGGGCTGCATGGCCTCCTTCTGCTGTGTAGGGATTCTATGACTATTCTATATCAACATGCAGATTCAGCACAGACACTGACCCAAGCCAAGAATCAAACCCAGGTCCCTGGCGCTGTGATGCAGCAGTGCTAACCACTCTGGGATAGCAGCATTTGATGCACAGTTTGTGATAAATCTTTTAGAATGTGATTTATTGTTTACTGTATCAGACAGGTTCTGATTACATTGCAAGGTCTCAAGCGCCAGTGAATGACTGGACCATACCGTGACACAATGGTTAGCACTACTGCCTCACAGCACAGGAACCCGGGTTCAATTCCCAACTTGGATCACTGTCTGTGTGATGTCTGCACGTTCTCCCCGTGTCTGCGTGGGTTTCCTCCGGGTGCCCCAGCTTCCTCCCACACTCCAAAGATGTGCGGGTTAGGTGGATTGGCCATGCCTAAATTCCCCCTCAGTGCCAGGGGGCACTAGCAAGGGTAAAGAGGGATTACCGGCATGGGGGCTGGGTGGGTTTGTGGTCAGTGCAGGCGTGAAGGGCCGAATAGACACCTTCTGCACTGCAATCGGCACGTCTTTCATACTGTGGGAGGAAACCGGAGCACCCGGACAAAACACACGCTGATATGGGGGAGAACATGCAAACTCCACACAGTGACCCAAGCCGGGAATCGAACCTGGGTCCCTGGCGCTGTGAGGTAGCAGTGCTGACCACTGTGCTGCCCCAATGAAGTCCCCAGTGATTTTGCACTCTATGTTTCAAGTATTCTCAAGCTTGAAACAAATTTAGTGAATTATATTAGCGCTTAATCAATCACCTCACGAATTTATTGGAGGAGATGAATGGCAAAAAGTTCAATGAAGTTTGTTATCCTCACTGTAATATTTAGGGACATATCCTGATACAGAACAAACAGATTTATGTTAAAGTTTGCAGGAAATGATGTTGAAACGAACAATATTTGTGCATTGAGAGGCGTTCAGGTCTTCACATTTAAATATTAACTTTGGTCTTAAAAGAAAACATGTACCCGGATCATTCCAATGCAGGTAAGATGCTCTGTCAGAGAGTCAGTGCAGACTCGATGGGCCGTAGGGCCTCCTTCTGCACTGCCGTGGGTTCGATGGTTCACGGGAATGCTGTGATCTTGGAATTCAGCATGTATAATGCACTCTTTATGATACATCTCTTAGATTGTGACTCGCTTTTGCTAAGTGAATATTTGCTGGTCACATTGTAGTCTTTTCACACTCCAGTACCAGTCAATTAAAGGAAACTGAGTAGTTTACAGAGATTATGATGCCGTTTATATTTCTTCACTGTCTGTCTGAATGTTGTATAATCAATATTGTGTCATCAGTATTGTGTAATCAATGTTGTCAAATCAATATTGTGCAACAAATATTGTACAATCAGTATTGTGTAATCAATGTTGTGTAATCAATGTTGTCGAATCAACATTGTGTAATCAATGTTGTGTAATCAATGTTGTGTAATCAATATTGTGTAATCAAAGTTGTGTAATCAAAATTCTGTAATCAAAGTGCTGTCATCAATACTGTGTAATCAAAGTTGTTTAATCAATATTGTTTAATCAATATTGTGTAATCAATGTTGTGGAATCAATATTCTGAATATTCCGGGGTACAAGTGTTTTAGGCGAGACAGAGGAGGGACCAAAAGAGGTGGGGGAGTAGCAGTATTAGTTAGAGAATATAGTACAGCGGTGCAGAGGGGGGACAATTCAGAGGGGTCGTGTAACGAGTCACTGTGGGTGGAGCTTAGAAACAGGAAGGGCACAGTCACGATGTTGGGGGTATGCTACAGGCCCCCCAACAGCCCAAGGGAAGTGGAAGAACGGATATGTCAGGAGATAATGGATAGGTGCAGGAAAAATAGGGTTGTTGTAGTGGGAGACTTCAATGTTCCTGGCATAGACTGGAAATCGCGTAGGGCTGGGAGTCTGAATGGGGAGGAATTTGTAAAATGTGTACAGGAAGGTTCTTTGGAACAATATGTAGATAGCCCGACTAGAGAGGGGGCTATACTGGACCTAGTACCGGGGAATGAGCCCGGTCAGGTTTTCAAAGTTACGGTAGGGGAACATGTGGCAAAAATAACCACAATTCTGTTAGCTTTAGGATAGTGATGGAAAAGGATGAGTGGTGTCCCAAGGGTAAGGTGTTGGATTGGGGGAAGGCTAACTTAAGTGGGATTAGGCAGAAATTGGCAGCTGTTGATTGGGAGAGGCTGTTTGAGGGTAAATCCACATCTGGCATGTGGGAGTCTTTTAAGGAACATTTGATAGGGCTGCAGGATAGGCATGTGCCTGTAAAAAAGAAGGATAGGAAAGGTAGGAATCGAGAACCATGGATAACCAGGGAAATTGAGGGATTGGTGAAAAAGAAAAGAGAGGCGTACGTTAGGTCCAGGCAGCTAAAAACAGAGGGAGCTCCGGAGTAATACAAAGTCGGAAAGAACTCAAACGAGGAATTAGAAGGGCAAAAACGGGTCACGAAATGTCATGGCAGACAGGATTAAGGAGAATCCCAAGGCATTTTATTCATACGTTAGGAACAAAAGGGTTGTCAGGGAAAAAATCGGACCTCTCAGGGACAAAAGTGGGGAATTATGCTTCAGAGCCCAAAGAAGTAGGGGAGATACTAAATGAATACTTTGCATCGGCATTCGCAAAGGAGAGGGATGTGTTGACTGGGAGTGTCTCGGAGGGGAGTGTTGACCCATTAGAGAAAATCTCCATTACAAAGGAGGAATATAAAGACTGA
Organism: Mustelus asterias; assembly: GCF_964213995.1. Classification (NCBI taxonomy): domain Eukaryota; kingdom Metazoa; phylum Chordata; class Chondrichthyes; order Carcharhiniformes; family Triakidae; genus Mustelus; species Mustelus asterias. Next base: position 130,682 of record NW_027590431.1, read on the forward strand.
CCAATCCCCAGGGCCTGATGGAATCTATCCAAGGCTGCTCATGGAGACGAAAGATGAAATCGCTGGGCCTCTGACGCAAATCTTTGTCTCGTCACTGGACACAGGTGAGGTCCCAGATGATTGGAGGATAGCTGATGTGGTCCCGTTATTTAAGAAGGGTAGGAAGGATAACCCGGGAAATTATAGGTCGGTGAGCTTGACGTCTGTGGTAGGGAAGTTGTTGGAGAGGATTCTTAGAGCTAGGATGTATGCGCATTTAGAAAGGAATAAACTCCTTAACGATAGTCAGCATGGTTTTGTGAGAGGGAGGTCATGCCTCACTAACCTGGTGGAGTTTTTTGAAGAAGTGACTAGAATGGTTGACGAGGGAAGGGCCGTGGATGTCGTCTATATGGACTTTAGTAAATCGTTTGACAAAGTCCCTCATAGTAGGTTGGTGCAAAAGGTTGGATCTCATGGGATAAAGGGGAAGGTGGCTAGATGGGTGGAGAACTGGCTTGGTCACAGAAGACAGAGGGTGGTAGTGGAAGGGTCCTTTTCCGGCTGGATGCCTGTGACTAGTGATGTTCCGCAGGGCTCTGTATTGGGACCTCTGCTATTTGTGATAGCATAAACGATCTGGAAGAAGCTGTAACTGGAGTGATCAGTAACTTTGCGGACAACACGAAAATGGCTGGACTTGCAGATAGTGAGGAACATTGTCAGAGGCTACAGAAGGATATAGATGGGCTGGAAATTTGGGCAAAGAAATGGCAGATGGAGTTCAATCCAGATGAATGCGAAGTGATGCATTTTGGTAGAACTCACGTAGGGAGGAGCTATACGATAAATGGCAGAACAATAAAGGGTGTAGATACGCAGAGGGACCTGGGTGTGCAAGTCCACAGATCCTTGAAGGTGACGTCACAGGTGGAGAAGGCAGTGAATAAGGCATATGGCTTGCTTGCCTTCATAGGATGGGGCAGAGAGTATAAAAGTTGGGGTCTGATGTTGCAATTGTATCGAACGTTGGTTCGGCCGCATTTGGAATACTGCGTCCAGTTCTGGTCGCCACACTACCAGAAGGACGTGGAGGCTTTAGAGAGAGTACAGAGGAGGTTGACCAGGATGTTGCCTGGTATGGAAGGGCTTAGTTATGAGGAGAAATTGGGTAAACTGGGGTTGTTCTCACTGGAAAGACGGAGGATGAGGGGTGACCTAATCGAGGTGTATAAAATTATGAAAGGCATAGTTAGGGTGAACGGTGGGAAGCTTTTTCCCAGGCCGGCGGTGACGTTCACGAGGGGTCATAGGTTCAAGGTGAGGGGGGGGATGGTTTAACACGGATATCAGAAGGACGTATTTTACACAGAGGATGGTGGGAGCCTGGAATGCGCTGCCGTCAAGGTGGTGGAGGCGGATACACTGGGAACCATTAAGACTTATCTGGTTAGCCACATGAACGGAGTGGGAATGGAGGGATACAAAAGAATGGTCTAGTTTGGACCAGGGAGTGGCGCGGACTTGGAGGGCCGAAGGACCTGTTCCTGTGCTGTTTTGTTCTTTGTAATATTGTGTAATCAATGTTGTGTAATCATTACTGTGTAATCAATGTTGTGTAATCAATACTGTGTAATCAATATTGTGTAATCAATGTTGTGTAATAAATATTGTGTAATCAATATTGTGTAATCAATGTTGTGTAATCAGTATTGTGTAGTCAATACTGTGTAATCAGTATTGTGTAATCAATGTTGTGTAATCAATGTTGTGTAATCAAAATTGTGTAATCAATGTTGTGTAATCAATATTGTGTAATCAATGTTGTGTAATCAGTATTGTGTAATCAATGTTGTGTAATCAGTCTTGTGTAATCAGTATTGTGTAATCAGTATTGTGTAATCATTATTGTGTAATCAATATTGTGAATTGAAGGTATTTGACCCAGATTATTTTAACGTGTGTCACTGAACACAGTACTTTAATTTAACAGCAAAGTTCCTTTTCTGACTGTCGATTCTGGGCAGTGGTTCGAGAATCGCCATTTTGTTATAAAATAAGGGACCTTCTGTTTCCACTGTCTGTTTACTTTGGGAGGTATAACTTTATCAAAAACAGAAAATACTGGAAAATCTCAGCAGGTCTGACAGCATCTGTGAATCATAGAATCCCTATAGTGCAGAAGGAGGCCATTTGGCCCATCGAGCCTACACCAACAACAATCCCACCCAGGCCCTATCCCCGTAACCCCACATATTTACCCTGCTAGTCCCCCTGACACTAAGTGCCGATTTATCATGGTCGATCCACCTAACCTGCAGATCTTTGGACTGCGGGAGGAAACCGGAGCACCCGGAGGAAACCCACACAGACACGGAGGGAATGTGCAAACTCCACACAGACAGAAGAGAGAATAGAAACAACGCTTTGAGTCTGACGAAGGGTCATCCAGAGTTGAAACATTTGCTCTATTCTCTCAGATGCTGTCGGACCTGCTGAGTTTTTCCAGCATTTCCTGTTTTTATTTCAGATTCCAGCATCCACGGTATTTTGCTTTTATCTTACTCTTCATCAAAGATGGCACCGTTTACAGATTAAAGTTTATTTATTGGTCACAAGTAGGCTTATATTAACTCTGAAATTAAGTTAATTTTGTTGAAAAGTCACTTATTGCAAACGAGCTGCCAGAGGCAGTAGTGGAGGCGGGTAAAATTTTGCCTTTCAAAAAGCATTTAGACAGTTACATGGGTAAGATGGGCTGCACGGTGGCACAGTGGTTAGCACTGCTGCCTCACAGCGGCAGGGACCCGGGTTCAATTCCAGCCTCAGGTCTCTGTCTGTGTGGAGTCTGCACATTCTCCCCGTGTCTGCGTGGGTTTCCCCCGGGTGCTACAGTTCCCTTCCACAGTCCAAAGGTGAGCAGGTTAGGCTGATTGGCTATAGTAAATTGCCCCTTTGTGTCAGGTGGACGAGCATGATAAATGGGTGGGGTTACAGGGATAGGGTCTGGGTGGGATTGTGATTGGTGCAGACACGATGGGCCAAATGGCCTCCTTCTGCACATTAGGGATTCTATGATTTCTACAGGTATAAAGGGATGTGGGCCAAATGCGGGCAATTGAGACTAGCTTATTGGTGAAAACTGGGATGCGTGGACAGTTTGGGCCAAAGGTCCTGTTTCCATGCTGCAAATTTCTATGAATCAACTGTGAAAATCCCCGAGTCGCCACACTCCGGCACCTGTTCGCATGTACTTAGGGAGAATTTAGCATGGTCAATGCACCTGACCAGCATGTCTTTGGACACTAAGGGGCAATTTAGCATGGCCAATCCCCCGAACCTGTACACCTTTGCACACTAAGGGCCCGATTTTACCATTTTGATTTCATGCACTGAATCTGGACGCAATTCAGATCTGAATTGGAAATCTGTTCTCCGGGGGCCACATACGCACTTACCCTGGAAAAAACATTGTGAGTGTGAATCGCTCTGTGGGCGGGGCTTCTCGCTCTCGAAACGCTGCAACTCCGATCGGAGCTCTGAACTGCGCGTGCGCAGTGAGAAATACATCTGAAATGGGCGCCCCTGTCACATCGCTCCCGGGCAGCAACAAGCGGATCAAGTGACCTGGGAGCGAAAAGTGGGAGTGATGGCCCCCACAGACATCGCCCCACCCCACAACATAACTATCCCCCTTTACACCCACCTCCCCCACTACCCAGACCGATCGCGACCCCCCCCCCCCACCAATCACCCGCAGAATGGCAACAGCAACCCTCCCACCCCTGCCCCCTTCACCAGAGAATGATCTGATCCACCTCCCTCCCCTCCCCCCATGACCAGAGAATGATCTGATCCACCTCCCTCCCCTCCCCCCATGACCAGAGAATGATCTGATCCACCTCCGGCCTCCCGCACCCACACCCCCTCTCCCCCCACCACTGATCTGAGTCAGAGAGCCGCCAGAAGCTCTGATCTTACCTCCTCAGAGCTGGACTGCCCGAAACAGACCTTTGCCGAGCACATCTGTTCCGCGCCGAATCTGGACGGGCGAACGCGATGGTAAGGGCGGAAATGCAGGTAAGATTGGGCATCCAGCTCATTAAGTCAATTTAAATGCATCACCCATTTCGGGCGCGGTTCGGATCGCGGCCATTTTCGGGCCTTGGTAAAGTGGACATCTGCACGGATTGTACTGATCGCCTCACACCTGACTTTACCAAGTTTTCGCGCCCGTTAAGGCAATTTAACATGGCCAATGAACCGATCCTCCATATCTTTGGACACGAAGGGGCAAGTTAGCATGGTTAATCCACCTGTCCTTCTCATCTTTGGACACGAAGGGGCAATTTAGCATGGCCAATCCACCCAACCTGCACATCTTTGGACACTACACAACCTGCTGGTCTGAGGCTTTATCCCGCTGGCAAATCAGACCATGAGGCCCTTAGTGTGGTGTAACATAACCGATGTTTCGTGCCAAAATCAGTATTGTTCATTCTCAGTGTGTGGGCATTGCTGACTTTAGTGTCCATCCTTGGAAATTCATCGTTGGAGCTTTCTTACAAACACAGGGCAGACTCAGTCACTTCAGAGGACAGTTGAGTCAACCACATTGGTGTGGGGCTGGAGTCACGTAGAGCTGAGCCTGGGTAAGGACCTCTCCTGAAGTACATCAGTGAACTGGTCAGGCTTTTAAAACAACCCATCAACTTCACCGCTATTTTCACTGACTTATTTCCAGATTTTACAAACTGAATTGAAATGTTTAAAGCCCCGTTCTCTGGCCCAGCTCAACACGAAGGTGCCCGAAAATCCTCTTATTCTGCTCACACTCTGTACCCCCAACATTAATTAATCTTCATATTCAGAAATAGATTGATACTTCGTGGGGTGGCACAGCGCCAGGGACCCTGGTTCGATTCCTGGCCTCGGGTCACTGTCTGTGTGGAGTTTGCACGTTCTCCCCGTGTCTGCGTGGGTTTCCTCCGGGTGCTCCGGTTTCCTCCCACAGTCCAAAGATATGCAGGTTCGGTGGATTGGCCATGCTAAATTGCCCCTTAGTGTCAGGGAGACTTGCTAGAGTAAATGCATGGGGTTACAGGGACAGGGCCTGGGTGGGATTGTGGCCGGTGCAGACTCGATGGGCTGAATGGCCTCCTTCTGCACTAGAATTATACGATTCAGCGTGGCATGAGTGCTAAATTTAGCATGACCAATTCACCTAACCTGCAAATCTTTGGATAGTAAGGGGCAATTAGCATGGCCAATACACCTAACCCGCACATCTGTGGACACTGAGGGGCAATGTAGAATGGCCAATCCACCGAACCAGTACATCTGTGGACACTAAGAGGCACTGTAGAATGGCCAATCCACTGAACCAGTACATCTGTGGACACTAAGGGGCAAGGTAGAATGGCCAATCCACCTATCCAGTACATCTGTGGACACTAGGGGGCAATGTAGAATGGCCAATCCACCTATCCAGTACATATGTGGACACTAAGGGGCAATGTAGAATGGCCAATCCACCTATCCAGTACATCTGTGGACACTAAGGACACTTTAGCATTGCCAATCCACCTAACAGCACGTTTTTCAGACTGTGGGAGGAAACCGGAGCAGCCGGAGGAAACCCATGCAGACATGGGGAGAACATGCAGACTCCGCACAGACAGTGACCCAAGCCGGGAATCGAACCTGTGTCCCTGGTGCTGTGAGGCAACATAGCTAATCCAATTAGCCAGGCAGCAGGTTATTTTAGTCTTGGCATTCTGCAATGTGATCGGATTCATTGAACTGTCATGATTTTTTCACTATCTGTTTAAATTTCCAAGGATTATCACATTAAAAGCATCTGAGGGAAATGTCTGAGTGAATAACCCATCGCCCCCATGACTGTTTTGGAGGAGTTGAACAACAGGAACTGAACTGAAGGATGTTTTTCTGACCATAAAAGTGAGATCCATAACCTGATGTGAAGAAGATTTATGTTAAATCTTGGATAAAATTATTTCCAAATCAACATGCTTAAAGATGCCTTAAGAACAAAGAAAAGTGCTGCAGAGGAACAGACCCTTCGATGTTCACTCTCCCATGTATCTCTTGGAATGGGATTGATTTTGCTGTGTAAACAAGTGCTGATTGTATCGGGAGGTTTAACACTCAAGCATCAGTGAATAAGTATAAAGGTTATTTATTCGTGTCACAAGTAGGCTTACATCAACACTGCAATGAAGTTACTGTGAAAATCCCACAGTTGCTACACTCTGGCGCCTGTTTGGATAACACTGAGGGAGTATTTAGCATGGCCAATGTACCTAACCAGCACTTCTATGGGACTTTGGAAGGAAACCGGAGCGCCCGGAGAAAACTCATGCAGACACGGGGAGAACGTGCAGACTCCACACAGACAGTGACCCGAGCCGGGAATCAAACCCAGGTCCCTGGAGCTGTGAAGCAGCAGTGCTAACCACTGTGCTACCGTGCCGGATTCACCACCCTCTGGCTGAAGAAATTCCTCCTCGTCTCAGTTCTGAACTAAGAAGTCTCACAACAGCAGGTTAAAGTCCCACAGGTTTATTTCGAATCACGAGCTTTCGGAACGCTGCTCCTTCATCAGGTGAGTGGGAAACTGGTGTTGTGAGACTTCTTACTGCGCACACCCCAGTCCAACACCGCCATCTCCACATCACATTTCTAAAGGGTCCCTTTCCTCTGAGTCTGTGCCCTCGGGTCCAAGTCTCCCCAACTAATGGAAACATCTTCCCCAAGTGCACTCTATCCAGGCCTTTCATTATTCTGTAAGTTTCAATGTTATCCCCTTCCTCATACTTCCAAACTGCATCGAGTGTGGACCCCCAGACATCAGACGCTCCTCATGCGTCAAGTCTTTCATTCCCCGGATCATTCTTGTGAACCTGCTCTGGACCCTCTCCAAGGCCAGCACATCCTTCCTTAGATACGGGGACCATAATTGCTGACAATATTGTGAATGCGGTCAGACCAGTGTCTTATAAACCCTCAGCAGTACACCCCTGCTTTTGTATTCTCGTCGTCTCGAAATTAACACTAGCAGAGTGATCTCTGCTGTATCGAATTAATATTGACCCTACATTATTTCCAACTTTCCATCCCTCCCTGACCCTCAACACCCCATCGAGGCTGTAACTGTTCTACGTTGGGTATAAAAAGTGTTGGATTGAAGGGGGTTAAGTGAAGCTGTTTGTTTAGTGACTGGAATTGATGTGAGTCTCCATGGATCTGATTAGTGTGCCTGGAGGGATTCCCCTCTTCTATTAATAAGGGATTCCGTTCAATGTGTTGTCCCATTGGGTCAGCGGGAGCGGCAACTCCGACAGCAACAGAGATCAGCGGCTGTGGAGAGAGAGGGAGGGAGAGGAGAGATCAGAATCTGGGAGCAATGGATTGGAGTCTTCCAACAATGGATCAGAATCTGGGAACAATGGATTGGAATGTTACGACAATGGATCAGAATCTGGGAACAATGGATTGGAATCTTGCCACAATGGATCGGAATCTGGGAACAATGAACCGGAATGTTCCAACCAAGGACAGGAGTTTATTCTATTGGATTTCTGTGTTTACTGATTATTATTGGATTATGACATCAGTTGATCGGACTCAATATCTACTGTACGTGATTCAATGTTTTTACTATCCCCTCCTGGCGATTGTTGGTGTTCCGGGTAAGTCTCTGGCTGGAATTGGACCGGCCCGACCGCCACGGGAATCGGAGCAGGCGAGGGGCGGAGAATGGGAAGGTCTGTTGAACACGGGTGGGATTTTGCAGCTTGGGGAAGAGTGAGGCTGGAAACACCCGTCCCCTGTGTCCAGTTCCTAATTCTAGAAAGGCTGTTTAACTGTATTGATTTTCTTGTCATTTCCTGTACTGGGTTTGCTGCTCTTGTTGAATCTCTGTATCCGGTTATTAATTCTTTCAGCCACTGACAATTGTCTCAGGGTCTATGGGCTGGGATGTCTTCTGAGTGCTGTGACTTTCCATAGACATGTGACCTCAAACACTATTCCTTCATGCGTAAAATATTGAGACAGAATCCTTTTCACCCTCTGCATATAACACCAGTTCACCCACCCAATCACCAGGCCACAGAATTAATTTTATTGGTCATATCTGCACAGCAGGATCTCACAGAGAGAAAACATATTTCATTAAATTTGAAATTTATTCATCAGTGTCACAAGTATGCGAACATTAACATTGCAATGAAGTTACTATAAAAATCCCCGAGTCACCACACTCCAGCGCCTGTTCAGGTACACTGAGGGAAAATTTAGCACGGCCAATGCACCCAACCAGCACAACTTTCAGATAGTGGGAGGAAACTGGAGCACTCGGAGGAAACTCACGCAGACATGGGGAGAACATGCAGAATCTGCACAGACAGTGGCCAAACCTGCAATTGAACCAGGACCTCTGCTGCTGTGAGGCAGCAATGCTATCCCCTGTGCCACCACAAGCTCTCCGAGAGCAACAGGAATACAAACACACAGACACACCCAAACACACATACATTAAAACACACATTTGTTGATAGAAGCAATCAGATTTAGATACTCCCACTCACACACAAATTCAAGAACCAAAATTGCTGCAACACTCCAGAATAACGCACACTTAGGAACACTCGTCAGGTACTCTGTTGCTCACACACAAACACGCACACACACACATGCATACTGGTACAGACAATATAGACACACGCAACACACACACGATAGGGGGGCAGGATAACAGCTACTCCCTGTCCATTGATGGTGGGGTGATCAAGTAAAACCGCGTGACAGCCTGGAACTCAGGTCCACGTCCCATTTCTCACCTCTTGCAACCTTCACCGGCAATGGATAAACAGCGGATTCAGTCTCCTGCCCATTTCCGGCAAGAGGCTGAATAAATTATTTCAATCTATTTTAAAACAAATTTAAATGAAATTAGTGAGCCGGGGATGGAATTGTGCGCCACACTTGCCTTTGCAGCCTCACCGGGAGAGGTTGGGTCCGGTGAGGAAAACAGCTGGCCACATGTATGAGGACGAGTCATGATGACCTCGCCGGGAGAACTGAAGGCCATTGAGGACACCGGGCAAGGTCGAGGGCAAAGGTAGGTGCCCCTTGGGCAATGCCCACCGGGCAGTACCAGGGAGTGGGGCATGAGGTGGTGGGGTCTACAGGGGCGGAGCCTGAAGGTAGCGGGGCCGACTCTGAACGTAGTTGCTGGGTGGGAGAGGGTGCCGTTACCACACTGCCCGCTGTCTGTGGGGTGGGGTGGTCCCCGCTGCCACTCTGCACGTGATTGGTGTTGGTAAGGAGGGGGGCATCACTGCCTCCCTGCATGCACATTGGGGTAGGAAGGGGGTCTCGCTGCCACACCGAACGTGATTGGTGGAGGCAGGGAGGGGGGCATCACTGCCTCTTTGCATGCACAGTGGGGTAGGGAGGGGGTTTCGCTGCCTCTCTGCATGCACAGTGGGGTAGGGAGGGGGTCTCGCTGCCTCTCTGCATGCACAGTGGGGGTAGTGTGGGGGTCTCGCTGCCTCTCTGCATGCACAGTGGGGTAGGGAGGGGGTCTCACTGCCTCACTGCATGCACAGTGGGGTAGGGAGGGGGTCTCGCTGCCTCTCTACATACACAGTGGGGTGGGGAGGGGGTCTGGTTGCCTCTCTGCATGCACAGTGGGGTAGGGAGGGGGGCATCACTGCCTCTCTGCATGCACAGTGGGGTAGGGAGGGGTCTCGCTGCCTCTCTGCATGCACAGTGGGGTAGGGAGGGGGTCTTGCTGCCTCTCTGCCTGCACAGTGGGGTAGGGAGGGGGATCTTGCTGCCTCTCTGCCTGCACAGTGGGTTAAGGAGGCGTGCCCTGCTGACACTCTGCATGCAATTGGTGTGGGGGAAGGGGCGGTGATTGGTCCAGGTGGTGGGGAGGGGGCTGGGTCTATATCTGGTCGGGGGCTGCTCAGAAAGAGCTGAGGACCCCCGGACTACCTGGGGGCAGCTGCTGTGTTGAGGCTCGCTGCAGCAGCAGAGAGCTGACAGATGTCTCTCTCAGACCAGGCAGCTCACTGCTGGCTGCAATTGCGCATTTGCAACCAGATAGGTTTGGGAGGTGGTCCGTATCCCAGCCAGCGCTGTGAGAGCTGCAAGTGATGGGGCCACTGCTGTGGGTGGTCCAACAGCCATCGAGTTTTAACAGCACAAAATGAGGCCCTTCGACCATTATGTCTGAATAGGTCATCAAACACCTATCCAATCCAATCCCATTTTCCAGCACTCGATCCATAGCCTTGTCATAGAGTTTACAGAATGGAAACAGGCCCTTCGGCCCATCTTATCCATGCTGCCCTTTCTTTTTAAACCCCTAAACTAATCCCAATTGCCCACATTTGCCCCATATCCCTCTATACCCATCGTGCCCATTTAACTATCTAAACGCTTTTAAAAAATAAAATTGTACCCGCCTCTACTACTGCCTCTGGCAGCTCGTTCCAGACACTCACCACCCTCTGTGTGATAAAATTGCCCCTCTGGACACTTTTGTATCTTTCCCCTCTCTCCTTAAACCTGTGCCATCTAGTTTTAGACTCCCCTACCTTTAGGAAAAGATATTGACTATTGAGCTGATCTGTGCCCCTCATTATTTTATAGACCTCTAGAAGATCACCCCTCAGCCTCCTCCGCTCCAGAGAAAAAAGTCCCAGTCTATTCAGCCTATCCTTATAACTCAATCCATCAAGTCCCAGTCGCATCCTCGGAAATCTTTTCTGCACTCTTTCTAGTTTAATAATTATATGCTCTGGCGTTTGAGTTGCTGATCTAAATGCCTCTTGTGGTTTTTCCCGCTTCTACCATCCTTTCAGGCCGTGAGCTGCAGATCCCATCACCCTGTGGATGAAAACATTTTCCCTCAAATCCACACAAACACCTGCCCTTTACCTTAACTCCACGCCCCTCTGGTTATTGACACCTCTACTAAAGGGAAAAGGTTTCTTCCTATCCGTGTGCCACATAATTGTGTTCATATCACTCAGCTCCCCCCCCCCACCCCCCGCCCCCACCTGAAAGCATTCCCCACCACCACCCACTACACCCACTCCACCTCCAGCCGTCTCTGCTCTAAGGTAAAAAACCCAGCCTAACCAGCCTCTCCTCATAGCTGAAACTCTCCAGCCCAGGCAGCATCCTGGTGAATCTCCTCTCCACCGTTTCCAGTGTAATCACATCCTTCCTGTAGTGTGATGACCAGAGCTGTGCACAGTTCTCTTGCTCTGGTCCAACCAGCATTTTATACACTTCCATCATCACCTCCCAGCTCTTATAGTCTATGCTGCGGCTGCTAAAGGCAAGTATCCTACATGTCGTCTGAACCACCTCATCTACCTGTCTTGCTGCTTTTGGAGATCCACATATCTGCAGCCCAAATTCATTCTGGTCCTCTGCACTTCCTCAGACTCGACCGGACATGGTACATTTCCTTGCCCGGATAGTCGTCCCAAATGCATGGCCTCACATTCGTCAGGTGTAAATTACATTTGCCCATTTGCCCAGCCTTTCAGTTTCCTCAGCACGGTGGCACAGTGGTTAGCACTGCTGCCCCACAGCGCCAGGGACGTGTGTTCCATTTCTGGCTTGGACCACATCTGTGTGGAGTTTGCACATTCTCCACGTGTCTTCATGGGTTTCCTCCGGGTGCTCCAGTTTCCGCCCACAGTCGGAAGACTTGTGGGTTAGGTGGATTGGCCAGGATATACTGGACTTACTGTCAGGGAGAATTGCTTGGGTAAATGCATGGGGTTCAGGGGATATCGCCTGGGTGGGATTGTGCTCAGTCCAGACTCGATGGGCTGAATGGCCTCCTTCTGCACTGTAGGATTCTATGATTCCTGTCATCTAAGGCTTTCCTCCTCAATATTTACCACACCACCAATTTTTGTATCATCTGCAAACTTACTGATCACACCTCACACATTCATGTCCAGACCATCAATGTACACTACAAACAGCAAGGGACCCAGCATCGATCCCTGTGGAACCCCACTGAACACAGGCTTGCAGTCACAAAAACAACCTTCCACCATCACCCTCTGCCACTCAGCCATTTTGAATATAATTTACCAAATTGACCTGGTTCCAATCGGAATCACTTCCTTGTTCAGTCTTCCATATTTGTCAAAAGCTTTTCTGAAGAACACGTAGACTACATCGACTGCACTTCCCTCATCTCCTCATCCAGTCACCTCCTCAATATATTCCAGCGAATTGTCAGACATGATCTCCCCCTGTCAAAGGCACGCTGACTATTGTTCATAAATCCTTACCTCTCGAAGTGGAGATTAATTCTGTCCCTCAGGTTGTTTTCCAATCATTTCCCGAACACGGATATGGTGATGGTGGTGTCCTGGCCGTGATCTTGGATATCTCCAGGGCACCTTGCAGGATGGTAGTATGGCACAGTGGTTAGCACTGCTGCCTCACAGCATCAGGGATCCCATTTCAATTCCTGGGATTCCATCAGCACCAGTGAAGCTTCTTTTTAAAACTTTGTTCCATTCTCACATCTCGCCTGTTGGGATTTCTCCTATTACAAGAACGTGTGGTGTTCCTCTGGAAAGAATCCACTGTGAGCAAGTCCAGTTTCTCGCAGCTCCCCAATGTCCACATTCAGCCTTGTAAATTCAGTCTCGGTCACAGCCGTCCCGTGTACATCATCAACCTGCATAAGTTCATTGGTAAGGTCAGGGCACATCGTGCTGATGTTTCAGCTTGAGATGCAAAAGACTGATTTGATTTGAATTGATTTGGTTTATTATTTTCACATATAATAAATATGTGATCCAAGCCGGGAATCGAACTCAGGTCCCTGTGAGACAGCAGTGCTAACCATTGTGCCACCATGCTGCCGACTCAGGAACAGCTTCTTCTCTGCTGCCATCTGACGTTTTAATGGGCCCACATCGCATTCAGATGATCTTATTCTACACCCTCGCTCTGAGTCCAACATTACATTCTGCACTCTCTCCTTCTCTATGTTCAGGGTTACAGTGTTACAGAGTTCAGTGTTGGGCCAGGGAGATGGTGTCTGTGGACCTGTTGGGGAGGTTGGTGAACTGTAGTGTATCCAGGCAATCTGGGAGGCCGGAATTGATTCATGCCATGACTAACCTTTTGATGCATTTCATAACATTGGATATAAAGTGAAAAGTGTTGTTGCTTGAGTGCCATACAGACAAAGCATACTGTACATAGAGAAGGAGAGAGGGCAGAATGTAATGTTGCAGTCATAGCTAGGATGTAGTAAAAGATCATCTTAATGCAATGTGGGTCCATTCAAACGTCTGATGGCAGCAGAGAAGCTGTTCCTGAGTCGGCAGCATGGTGGCACAATGGTTAGCGCTGCTGTCTCACAGGAACCTGAGTTCGATTCCCGGCTTGGATCACTGTCTGTGTGGAATTTGCACATTCCACCCGTATGCGCATGGGTTTGCTCCGGATGCTCCAGTTTTCCCCCACAGTCCAAAATGTGCAGGTTAGGTTGATTGGCCATGTTAACTGCCCATTAGCGTCCTGGGATATGTATGTTTGGGGGATTAGCAGGGTGCATATGTGGGATTTCGGGGATAGGACCTGGGTGGGATTGTTGTCGGCGTAGACTCGATGGGTCAAATGGCCCCCTTCTGCACTGTAGTGATTCTATGATTCTATGAGTCGGTTGGTCCATGTCCTCACACATTTTTTATCTTTTTCTCTGATGGAACAAGTGGGAAAAGTTGATGTCCGTGGTGCGCTATTCCTGAATTAGGCTGGTTGCTTTTGTGAGGTAACGGGAGGTTGAGACAGAGTTAATGAGTGGGAGGTTGGTTTGAGTGATGGACTGGTCTGCATTCACCAAGAACAAAGAACAAAGAACAAAGAACAATACAGCACAGGAACAGGCCCTTCGGCCCTCCAAGCCCGCGCCGCTCCCCGGTCCAGGATTGAATCCCGAATCCAGGATCCCCGCCCAATTTTCCAGCCTATCTACATACCAATATCCTATCCACCGAGCTGTCCCTCACAGCTACGATGCTTTGTTCATTACAACCTATTAACTTACCCCCACCCCCCCATTCCAGACCATGTGATCTCCAGGGAGAGGCGAAAACCCAGAGTGAAAAACCCCAGGGCCAATATGGGGAAAAAAAATCTGGGAAATTCCTCTCCGACCCCCTGAGGCGATCGAAACGAGTCCAGGAGATCACAATGGCCCCGATCGGAAAATGCTTCCCAACCCTAGTCATTTCCACTTCCACGAACACCATATGAATTCCCTGCCCCCGAGACAGGTTCCCAACTATCCGCAGTCTCACTCTGTACTGGCACCAGCAAGATGATCGTAGAATGAAGCCTTGAAACGAGAAACCAGGAACAATTAGCCCGCGCCGCTCCCTGGTCCAAACTAGACCACTCTTTTGTATCCCTCCATTCCCACTCCGTTCATATAGCTGTCTAGATAAGTCTTAAACGTTCCCAGTGTGTCCGCCTCCACCACCTTGCCCGGCAACACATTCCAGGCCCCCACGACCCTCTGTGTGAAATATGTCCTTCTGATATCTGTGTTAAACCTCCCCCCCTTCACCTTGAACCTATGACCCCTCGTGAACGTCACCACCGACCCGGGGAAAAGCTTCCCACCGTTCACCCTATCTATGCCTTTCATAATTTTATACACCTCTATTAAGTCTCCCCTCATCCTCCGTCTTTCCAAGGAGAACAACCCCAGTTTCCCCAATCTCTCCTCATAACCAAGCCCCTCCATACCAGGCAACATCCTGGTAAACCTCCTCTGTACTCTCTCCAAAGCCTCCACGTCCTTCTGGTAGTGTGGCGACCAGAACTGGACGCAGTATTCCAAATGCGGCCGAACCAACGTTCTATACATCTGCAACATCAGACCCCAACTTTTATACTCTATGCCCCGTCCTATAAAGGCAAGCATGCCATATGCCTTCTTCACCACCTTCTCCACCTGTGACGTCACCTTCAAAGATCTGTGGACTTGCACACCCAGGTCCCTCTGCGTCTCTACACCCTTTATGGTTCTTCCATTTATCGTGTAGCTCCTCCCTACATTATTCCCACCAAAATGCATCACTTCGCATTTATCAGGATTGAACTCCATCTGCCATTTCCTTGCCCAAATTTCCAGCCTATCTATATCCTTCTGTAGCCTCTGACAATGTTCCTCACTATCTGCAAGTCCTGCCAGTTTTGTGTCGTCCGCAAACTTACTGATCACCCCAGTTACTCCTTCTTCCAGATCATTTATATAAATCACAAACAGCAGAGGTCCCAATACAGAGCCCTGCGGTACACCACTAGTCACAGGCCTCCAGCCGGAAAAAGACCCTTCCACTACCACCCTCTGTCTTCTATGACCAAGCCAGTTCTCCACCCATCTAGCCACCTCCCCCTTTATCCCATGGGATCCAACCTTTTTCACTAGCCTACCATGAGGGACTTTGTCAAATGCTTTACTAAAGTCCATATAGACAACATCCACGGCCCTTCCTTCGTCATCCATTTTGGTCACTTCTTCAAAAAACACCACCAGGTTCGTGAGGCATGACCTCCCTCTCACAAAACCATGTTGACTATCGTTAATGAGTTTATTCCTTTCTATATGCGCATACACCCTATCTTTAAGAATCTTCTCCAACAACTTCCCCACCACGGACGTCAAGCTCACCGGCCTATAATTACCCGGGTTATCCTTCCTACCCTTCTTAAATAACGGGACCACATTGGCTATCCTCCAATCCTCTGGGACCTCACCTGTGTCCAGTGACGAGACAAAGATTTGCGTCAGAGGCCCAACTATTTCACCTCTCGTCTCCCTGAGCAGCCTTGGATAGATTCCATCAGGCCCTGGGGATTTGTCAGTCTTTATATTCTCTAACAAACCTAACACTTCCTCCTTTGTAATGGAGATTTTCTCCAACGGTTCAACACTCCCCTCCGAGACACTCCCAGTCAACACATCCCTCTCCTTAGTGAATACCGACGCAAAGTATTCATTTAGGATCTCCCCTACCTCTTTGGGCTCCAAGCATAAGTCCCCACTTTTGTCCCTGAGAGGTCCGATTTTTTCCCTTACAACCCTTTTGTTCCTAACGTATGAATAAAATGCCTTGGGATTCTCCTTAATCCTGTCTGCCAAGAACATTTCGTGACCCCTTTTTGCTCTTCTAATTCCCCGTTTGAGTATTTTCCTACTTTCATTATACTCCTCCAGAGCTCCCTCCGTTTTTAGCTGCTTGGACCTAACATACGCCTCTCTTTTCCTTTTGACCAGTCCCTCAATTTCCCTGGTTATCCACGGTTCTCTAATCCTACCCTTCCTATCCTTCTTTTTTACAGGCACATGCTTGTCCTGTAGCCCTAACAACCGTTCCTTAAAAGACTGCCACATACCAGATGTGGATTTACCCTCAAACAGCCTCTCCCAATCAAGAGCTGCCAATTTCTGCCTGATCCCAATAAAGTTAGCCTTCCCCCAATCCAACACCTTACCCTTGGGACACCACTCATCCTTTTCCATCACTATCCTAAAGCTAACAGAATTGTGGTCACTATTTGCCACATGTTCCCCGACCAAAACTTTGAAGACCTGACCGGGCTCATTCCCCAGCACCAGGTCCAGTATAGCCCCCTCTCTAGTTGGGCTGTCCACATATTGTTCCAACGAACCCTCCTGTACACATTTTACAAATGCCTCACCATCCAGAGTCCCTGCCCTCAGCGATTTCCAGTCTATACCAGGGAAATTGAAGTCTCCCACTACAACAACGCTATATTTCCTGCACCTATCCAGTATCTCCTGACATATCCATTCTTCCACTTCCCTTGGGCTGTTGGGGGGCCTGTAGTACACCCCCAACATAGTGACTGCGCCTTTCCTGTTTCTAAGCTCCACCCAGAGTGACTCGCTACACGACTCCTCCGAATTGTCCTCCCTCTGCACCGCTGTAATATGCTCTCCAACCAATACCGCTACTCCCCCACCTCTTTTGGCCCCTCCTCTGTCTCGCCTAAAACACTTGTACCCTGGAATATTCAGCTGCCAGTCCTGTCCCTCTTTCAACCAAGTCTCTGTCACCGCAACCACATCCAAATTCCTCGTGCGCATTAAGGCCCCAAGTTCGTCTGTTTTACCTGCTACGCTCCTTGCATTGAAGTATAAGCACTCCAGACCCCCAGGCTCAGTGAGGTCGTCCTCCCCCAGAGTGCTCTTCTTCTTTGCCAGCCTTGTCCCAGCCCCAAGCTCGTCCCCAGCCACCACACTTATAGACCTAATAGTTTGATCCCCACCCCCCTGCCATACTAGTTTAAACCCCCCCGAACTGCATTAGCAAAGCTCCCAGCCAGGATATTTGTGCCCTTCCAACTTAGTTGTGACCCCTCCCTCTTGTACAGGTGCCATCCTCTCCTGAAAACCTCCCATTGGTCTATGAAAATAAAGCCCTCCCTCCTGGACCAGTCCTTTAGCCAGGCATTCATTTGAACCAACTCCCTATTCTTATCCTCAGTGGCACGAGGCATTGGGAGCAGCCCAGAGATGGCCACCCTAGTGACCCTACTTTTTAACCTATTTCCCAACTCCCTGAATTGCTCCCTTAGGACCCCCCTACTCTTCCTATCTACGTCATTTCCACCAATGTGTATAATGACATCCGTTTCTTTATCTTCCCCTTTTGAAGTTTCTCGCAGTCTTGGACAGAGCAGGAGCCATACCAAGCTAGAATGTTATTTATGGTGCATCTGTAAAAGTTGATGAGAGTCGCAGCTGACATGCCAAATGTCCCTAAACCTCTGAGAAAATAGAGGCGTTCGGAGACTTTTTTAATTATAGGGACGTCATGGAGGAACCAGGAAAGGTTTTTCGTGATGTGGACCCTAAAACGTGAAGCTCTCGACTATTTCAACTTCATCCCATTGATGTAGATCGGGGCATGTACTCCACTAGGCTTCCAGAAGTCGATTTGCTTTGTTGACATTGAGGAAGAGATTATTGTTGTCGCCCCAGTTCACCAGATTCTCTGTCTCTTCCTCCGACCCACTGCAGGTGTCATCAGCAAACTTGGGAACCGAGTTGCAGGGGAATTTGGCCACACAGTCACCAGTGTATAAGGAGTATAGTAAGGGGCTGAGGACGCAGCCTTACGGGGCACCGCTGTTCAGGATGATTGTGAAGGAGATGTTGTTGATTGTCCTTAATTTTGCTCTCTATGGATTAGGAAGTTGAGGATCCAATTGCAGAGGCAGGAGCCAAGCCCAGCGCCACGAACTTTGGACATGAGTTTCGTAGGACTAATGGTGTTGCAGGCTGAGCTGTAGTTGATAAACACGAGTCTGTGTTCCAGGGTTCACTGTCGGGCCCGGGAGATGGCATTGTGGACCTGTTGTGGATGTCGGTGAACTGTCGTGGATCCAGGCAATCTGGGAAGCCGGAACTGATTCATGCCATGACTAACCTTTTGATGCATTTCATAATATTGGACATCAGAGTCACCGGACGATAGGCATTAAGGCAGCCTGCTTGGCTTTTCCTTTGGTACTGGCCTTTGTTTGAGTTTTACCTGGTGCATAGATTGGCAACCTTCCTGCCGAGAGACGACTGCAGCTGCACTGGTCCAGTAGACCAACGTGGGACAGCAGTAATCGCACTGAGCATTATGGACGATAGCGATTCGCTGAACCCTGAAACTTTCTCCCACTCTTGAAAGAAACACTGGAAGTTGTGTTCTGTGCCAATCGAGTGTGAGATTACTATTTTTTCCTGTGTTGTGCTAACAGTGGCCACAATGCTGTGATCTCCTCTCCAGGGTACAGTTCTGTGTAAATATAATAGAGATTCTGTGCTGTCAAGGCATCAGGATCTCCCTCTGCCAATTGTTAGTATTGTCCAGAGGCAAGGGTCAAACCAGCCCTCTTTGGTACCAGCTCTGTTGCAGGGGTTGTCAGTAAACTGTCTGAGAGACGACAGATTACCATCTACAGGATTCCAGTCTGGATTTTCTGTCAGGGTTTACTCCCTCACCCTTGGAGCTGAGTGAGGGTCAATGTTGTGGACTCTCCGGAAAGCTCTCTCCCAAATGTATACCAGTGTGTTGCTACCATGGACTGCACGGTGACACAGTAGTTAGCACTGCTGATTCACAGCGTCAGGGAGCTGGGTTCAATTCCAGGCTTGGGTCACTGTCTGTGTGGAGTTTGGACCTTCTCCCCGTGTCTGTGTGGGTTTCCTCCGGATGCTCCACTTTCCTCTCACACTGCAAAAGACGTGCTGGTTTAAAAAAAAGATTTAAGTCATTTTATGTGTATACATTCTTTTTTATTTTAACCCATCCTCAGTCCAAATGGTAACTTCTTTCCCTGAATCCTGTCTAATTTTATTCTTTATTTCCCTTCCTGACAGTGAACATAATCACAATTGTGACTCTGACGAGCAGAAACTGTGGTCTGTCCAAATGTGTGACTCGTTACCTGGTGGCCATGTCAGCGGGGGATCTGCTGGTCGTTATCCTCGACCTGATATTCAGACACATTCCCATTCTTTATCGGGAACAGTTTGATTTCCTGCGCTGGGTCCCCGTGTGTAACATCCACGCCGTCCTGCTTTATGCAGCCACTGACTGTTCTGTCTGGTTCACCGTCACTTTCACCTTTGATCGATTTGTGGCCATTTGCTGCCCCAAGCTGAAGAGTAAATATTGCAGTGAGAAATCGGCGGCTGTGGTTCTGGGAACAGTGACGGTGCTGAGCTGTTTAAAGAACATCTTCTGGTATTTTATGTTATTAAATAGATATCGGCTGGGGAACGACCCCTGGTTTTGTGATGTCACAATGGATGTTCTGTTATCTCCGGTCTGGGGAACAATCGAGTTCCTCCACAACATTCTAACCCCGACTGTCCCGTTCGTCCTGATTCTGCTGCTCAACGTTTTCACCGTCAGACACATTTTAATGAGCAGCAGAGCCCGCAGGAGACTCCGGGCTCACAGCAGTGGGGAGAACCCCAGAGACCCAGAGATGGAGAGTCGCAGGAAATCCATCATTTTACTGTTTGTTATCTCAGCCAATTTCATCCTCTTATGGTCGACATTAATGGTTTATTCTATATGGAGTCGGATGCATTATTTGGGCTATAAGTCGGTCTGGTTAGATTACTATGTTATGGAATTTGGTTTCATGTTGCAACTCACAAGTTGTTGTACAAACACTGCCATTTATGCTGTGACACAGACTCACTTCAGGCAGCAGCTCATCAATCTGCTGAAAGCTCCCCTTACTTCAATTCTTCAACTCATTAGACCCTGAGAGGAAACTACAACTACAAGACCCCTGACTCTTTCTATTGGACTTTCAAATATAAATAACAAACAGTTGCCATGTCTGGTGGCCAGGTATGGATACGAATATTTGCCCGTGGGTCAGTGTTGACAATATCAACAAGGGCAGAAGTACCACCAATCACTACTCTTCACACTTGGGAATGGCCAGGACATCCGGAGACGTGGCTGCACACGGAGAGTGCCGGTCCGTTCATGGGGTCTATGTTCCTGAAATGGTAGATGCTGATTCAAAATGGATGGCCGTTCACAGGGTGAGTTACTCAAACACAAGGACAAGAGTGGAGAAACTTCACACCTCTTTCATGACACCCGGGATCCCGGAAATGTTAGTTCCTGAAAATAAACCACTCTTCATCAGCCAGGAATTTGTGCATTCGATGAAGTTGGACAGAATTTGACACGTTTGGGCAGTGTCATATTATGATGTGGAGATGCCGGCGTTGGACTGGGGTAAACACAGTAAGAAGTTTACAACACCAGGTTAAAGTCCAACAGGTTTATTTGGTAGCAAAAGCCACTTTTGCTACCAAATAAACCTGTTGGACTTTAACCTGGTGTTGTTAAACTTCTTACAGTGTCATATTACCCATCATCCAATGGCCTGGCAGAAAGAGCGGCCCAAACAGTAAAAGCAGGTTCAAAATACCATCCCTCAGTCTCTTTGGACACCAAACCATCCAGATTTCAGCTTCAATTACAGAATGACACCCTCCAACCTCCCCCCGACCTCCCCTCTTCAACAACTGGAATAGCCCCAGCAGAGTTGGTCATGGGAAGTTCACTCCGCCCAATGTTAAGTCTGACCTTCTGAAGGTGGGAGCTAACACCCAGTGCCGTTCCCACCAGCCGGGAGAGGCACCTAAAGGCAGGTGATAGGTTATTGGTAAAGAATCATGGCAATGGGTCCACGTGGTTATGAGGCACGGTCGAGTCTGGAACAGGGCCAGTTTCCTATCAAGTCCGCTTGGGAGATACCATCCTATGGGAATGCTTCAATCATCTACAAGCCATGAAGCCCCAAGCCGTGCAGGAAAAAGCAATTCCCAGCAGACCGGGAACTTTGGAAAGAATTCCAGGCACTCCGACTCCTGTTCCCCATCTCCGCCAGTGGGAACCTCGGAGTCTGAAATGGACACAGTGGGTTTAGCCTCTCGACCACATTGTCACCCGATAAAGGGAACTCGGGCCACACGCTCATGGTGGAAGAGGCGAGCTCCGGTCTGCTGAACCCCACTCACTTCCGAGGCTGAGCAGCAGGAACCGGACCCAGCATTGAAACTCCAAAAAATGCTTCCAAGGTGGTCAGCCCTCGGCGGTTACTCAGACCTAGAGGGGGAGGGGGTGCAGTGACTTCAATCAGGTTCATGTGTTGGACACGGGCAAATATAAACTACCAAACTGAGGCCTGTGAGATGTGCCCACTCAGGGAGCTCCACAGAGTGCAAGCTGCAGAGAGTGAAGCACTGAGAGCTGGGGTAAGTGTGGGAGTTTAGGGAAGTGGGTGGAGAGGTATTCCTGTGTCTTGTGTCCCTTACTGCCCGGTCCCTTACGGCCAGGTCCAGGGCGGGTAGGTGTCCCCCAGACATTACTGTTCTGAAAGTGACGTGAGCAGATGTGTTTATTGAGACTTTCAGAAGGCTTTCGACAAGGTCTCACATCGCAGACTGCCATGTAAAGTGAAAGCACATGGGATTACAGGCAATGTTTTGAGACGGATAGAAAGCTGGTTCACTGATAGAAAGCAAAGAGTTGGCGATAAATGGGCCTTTTTCTGATTAGCAGTCAGTGTCTAGTGGGGTTCTGCAGGAATCTGTGCACGGACCCCAACTGCTCACATTATATATTAATTATTTTGAAAATGGAACTAGATTGCTTTTTAACCAGCTGCTCCTTCCACAACCATTGCTTTTTAACCAGCTGCTCCTTCCACAACCATTGCTTTTTAACCAGCTGTCCCTTCCACAACCATTGCTTTTTAACCAGCTGCTCCTTCCACAACCATTGCTTCGATTTGAAAGAAATGCCATTCAATTGTGGACAGCTCTGGAAGTTTCCATATTCCCGTCTTGCAAGTTATAGATAACCGTTTGTAATCTTGATGTACTATTACTACACTTGCTTTTTGCTTCCTAATGCAAAGCATTTGGTGCCACTATATCTGAATTCATTGGAGAAATGACAGACACGAATAAACACCTAAAAGATCAGCGAACTTTTAACTGCAGTCTGAATCTACAGTTGTGCCAGGAGTATGATTCAAACTTGTACCCAGTTTGTACAGTCATGTTTTTAAATCTGCTAAATTTACAGCTCTCTGAAATAGTGAGAGAATTCAAAATAACAAATGGATTATTGCTCACGGATTCACCACTTCAGAACAACCTGCACGAACTCTGGGTTCTGCTCAACTTCCTCCTCCTGGATGTCTTCAATTCGTCTGCAGTAAGTAATGAGAAAAGCAGCTTGACAGTGACTGTACCGTTTGTCTAAGGTTCAATTACAGTGTTTCAACCTATTTCTCTTTGGAAGGCATGAGAGAAAGCTGCAAAGTTGTGTCTTTGGGAATCACTGGGTCCCTTTTCCCTCTCACTCCTTCCAGTCGTGTCTGGGGCAGTTTCGGGGCTGGAGAGGATTGTCCTCATTCACTGGGGGAGCAAGGGGAGAAAACTGTTCTCTGTCCCCGAGGTTTAATGCAGCCTCTGTGACTAGGCCTCAATTCAAGGCCTAATCTCAGAGGGCCCTCAGAGTGTCCTTTTGTATTTGCTTCATTCCCGAACAGTGTCTGTGCTGAAGTGGGAGAACTCCATGGTTAAAAGCAAAATAATTCATTTTATTCAGGATGAGATTGTGGGTTTTCCTGCTCTCGCTCTCTCTGTCTCCCATCGTTCTCCTTTGATTGTGAGTTATCAGAGAGAGAAATGGGAACTGGAGGGTAACAGTGAGAGAGGGGGAACGGGAGGGTAACAGAGCAGTTTGCTTGTGGGATCTTGCTGTGAGTATTTTCCCTGCAGCCTATCCTGCTGGGAGACCGTGGTTCCGCTCCCCAAATTCAGTGCACTGACAACTGACTGTGATTGCTTCCATCTCCCACCACTGCCCCCAGCCTCATTTCTCAATGTGAATCAGTGATCAACACAAACAGTGGTCACAGGGTGACATGATTTAAAATGGTCAGACAGACACCTTTCAGAGAGCATTTCAATCCAGATTCATCGTCAGAGAGAGAGAGAGAGATTATCCAGAGCAGGCGAGAGAGAGAGGAGGGCGATGGGTACGTACAGAGATAGGGGGAGATAAACAGGCAGAGAGAGGGAGAGAGAACAGAGATAGATCATCAAGTGCAGGAGAGAGAGAAGAGGGGGGTGGATAGGGACAGAGATGATGGAGGTAAGAGAGAGGGGGAATTAGAGAGAGAGAAACAGAGAGGAGTGACTGTGCTGGAAGTGGAAGGTTCCCTGTTCATGTCAAATGTACAAACAGCACCAAACCTGGAGTGATGTCCCCTTATTTTAACTGGGGAGGGGTGGAAGGAAGAGGGGCAGAGAGAGGGAGAGGTGTGGTCCCTCATTCCCACTGACTTCACCTCAATCCTCACTTAAATATCACATTGTATCTGGCCACGTTCAGACTGTGTGGGATCTTGCTGTCCACTCATGCTCTGTGCCTCCTCCCTGCCCCATATTCCTCACACTGTATCAGTGTCCACATTTTAAACATAAAAGATTGAGTGAAAGGAGGGTGGGATATGGAGAGGAACAGGGTAAGGCAGAGCTGCAGAGAGGGCGTTTCGATCGAGTTCTCACAGGGGCTTGGAATGAAAAAGGCTGCGATTGGGACCCGGTTTAATTGGCCAAATGGACAGTGCCTGTGTTTTACTCTCAGTAATGTCACGGTGCTGTGTGAGAGCCCAGGGCAGCGCTTCAATCTACTTTTACTGAGTTTCTCTTTGTAACATTCTCAGTCTCCCTCTCACTGCGAAGCACTCGGGAGGGAGAGGGAGCTGAAATTCACATTCCTGAGCCTGGGGGAAAAGCTTGTTCTCAATCCCAGAGTCCTACTTGTGTTTTTAGACAGGGCGCTGGGATTTGTGGATTTAAAGGATTGTTCTGTTTCACTGGGCCTCAATTCAAGGCCTGTGTGACTAGGCCTCAATTCAAGGCCCGGGTGACTTGGCCTCAATTCAAGGCCTGTGTGACCTGGCCTCAATTCAAGGCTTGTGTGACTAGACCTCAATTCAAGGCCTGTGTGACTAGGCCTCAATTCAAGGCCTGTGTGACTCGGCCTCAATTCAAGGCCTGTGTGACTAGGCCTCAATTCAAGGCCTGTGTGACTCGGCCTCAATTCAAGGCCTGTGTGCGTAGGCCTCAATTCAAGGCCTGTGTGAGTAGGCCTCAATTCAAGGCCTGTGTGAGTAGGCCTCAATTCAAGGCCTGTGTGGCTCGGCCTCAATTCAAGGCCTAATCTCAGGGGCACCTTTGCATTTCCTTAATTCCTGAACAGGGTTTAAGTGGCTGAATTCAATGGTTCAATAAAATGTGCAGCAGCCACTTCAGGGTGGGATTGTGGGTTTTCCATGCTCCCCCTCCCACTGTTCTCTTCTCATTCTGAGCTTTAAAACATGATGCACAGCGTACATCATTATTTTAAACGGTCAGACAGCAACTTATCAGAGAGAGCACTTCAGTCCAGATTCACACTGAGATAGAGAAACAGCAGAGATCAGGACAGATTATCCAGAGCAGAAGAGGGAGGGGTGCAGAGATTGTGTATTGGATAGGTCTAGATCTGGGGGGAGAGTGAAAGAGACAGAGAGGGGGGCGGGGGTGATAGAAGCTTCATTGCTGAGATTGAATGTATTGATATCGAATGAGGGAGATTCTCAGTGTTGGTGCGGTTTGTAAAATGAGTCAGAAGCACAGCTGGAGGTGGGGTTAAACGCAGAGGGAGAGACACAGATCAGGGAATGGATGGGGGAGTGGGGAGCCTCCCCTGTTTCTTTACAGCCCAGCCTCTGGAGTAAACCCGTCCCCACCCACTCCCCCCACCAAAAATGCTTTGATGTGTTTCATTAATTTAATACTGGGACAGTCACGAGGCATTTGCACTTTCATTTCATTTTGAAATCTGTTCCCCTTTGAACAAAGGACAAAGAACAGTACAGCACAGGAACAGGCCCTTTGGCCCTCCAAGCCCGTGCCGCTCCCTAGTCCAAACTCGACCATTCTTTTGTAGCCCTCCATTCCCACTCCGTTCATGTGGCTATCTAGATAAGTCTTAAACGTTCCCAGTGTGTCCGCCTCCACCACCTTGCCTGGCAGCGCATTCCAGGCCCCCAGCACCCTCAGGGCTCTGGTAGTGCGGCGACCAGAAATGGACGCAGTATTCCAAATGGTCAGAGTTTGATAATGGGAAGGATGTGGAAATGAATGTTTTCTCCCCGCACCCCAGAGAAAATAAGGCTGAGAGGAGACTTGATAGAGAGATTCAAGATCCTAAGAATTATGGACTGATTAAAGAGTGAGAAACTCTTCCCTCTCAAGAGATGGTCAGGAACTAGAGGGCACCGATTCTAATTGATGGGGAAATGGATCAGAAGTGAAGTGAGAAAAAGCACTTCACCGAGAGGCTGTTTGGAATCTGGAACAATCTTCCTGAAATCCTGTTCCAGTATTCAATAACATGATGGCTGATCTGTGATCGAACTCTCTACCTCTTTACCCCTTGGACTAAGGGAAATCTATCAACCCCAGATTTAAAATGATAACAAATGACTGAGCATCAATAGCCATTTGCAGAAGATTGTTTCAAACTAACTCCACACCACATCTGGCAATGATTTCATTGCTACATTTCTAAAATCCTAAACTGAGGCTAACATCCAAATGTCCCCAAGTCCTGGAGTCCCAACCAGCAGAAAAACTTGTTCTTTATTATCCTTTACCTCTTTATTTTAAATGTTTGATTAAATCAGGCTCTAATTTAAATTCCAGCGGTTATTTAATTTAAGCTAAATTAATGTCACAACATTACTGCCATCTTTTACCCAAAACTTAGCTTCAGACCGTGTCCCTCTATATTTAACCAGCCCGTCTCTGACATCTCCTCCAGTCACACAACCCTGTGAGATGTCTGCACCGCTCTAATTGTGGCATCATGAGCGTTCCACATGCAACATGACTTGCAGCGATAAACTCTCATCTCCAACATTTCAATTGAAATTTCAAAGCTCAATGGCTTTGAAGCCGAATGGTCCAG
This sequence comes from Mustelus asterias, assembly GCF_964213995.1. NCBI lineage: Eukaryota > Metazoa > Chordata > Chondrichthyes > Carcharhiniformes > Triakidae > Mustelus > Mustelus asterias. The sequence goes on from NW_027590431.1 coordinate 157,345, forward strand.
ATTGCCATGGCCTTCAATGTGAACAGGTTGTTAGTGATGTGACTACAGAGGTTGCCTAGGAAACAATGACTGAACACAGGGGGTGAATGTGAGAAGCTGAAGTTTCCACTTGAAGACATTCCCAGTGTCTCTGAGCAGCTGAACTGGGGAAGCCTTTGGGCAGAGACTGTGCTGCTGCTATTGCCCTTCCCGGCCACCAGGCGTCTCTGTAACGCTCCCGGGGGCTGCCTGTGCGCATGTGCGGGACGGGAATGCTCCCAGAGGCCAGCGCGCGGGACGCCGCCGCATTGATGCCGTCTCCCCTGGCAACAGCAAGATGGTCGCCGCCGTCATCTCCCTTGGCAAGGGAATATAGCCGCTGGCCGTCTCCCTTGGCAACGCAAAATGGCCGCCGGCGGGGGGGGTGTCATTGCGGCGCGTGCGCAGTGAGGTCTGTCTGCAGCCATTGTCCAGGTTGCCCCCAGTGGATGGGGTTGGGATTGTGCAGCAGATGGAGCAACAATCCCAGTTTCAATAGGGGGACAGAAGCTGCAATGCTGCCCCCTGTTGGTCACTTCTCCCAGTCTCAGCATTGCAGAGTGTTTAAACAAGAGTGCATTGTCACAGCAGCATCTTCACCTTCAGTTTCACTTTATTTATTAGTCTCAGAAGTAGGCTTACATTAACACTGCAATGAAGTTACTGTGAGAATCCCCTAGTCGCCCACACTCCGGCGCCTGTTCGGGTTACACTGAGGGAGAATTTAGCACGGCCAATGCACCCTAACCAGCACGTCTTTCAGACTGTGGGAGGAAACCGGAGCACCCGGAGGAAACCCACGCAGACACGGGGAGGGGACAGCCCGGGGGAAAGCTCCATTCCAACTGTCCCTGGAGTGTCAGATTAACCTGGGTCACTCACGCACCCCCGGCTAAGACTCACCTCCCTCAGACAGTGAGACCCTCCTGTATCACTCACCTTACTGTAGTCAGATACCCTCAGACTCAGCACTGGGCCCTGGGCGTGTTCTTTAAATGCTGCGATCTGTAATGGAGGAAAGAGTTGGGAGGATTTTGATTTGATTTGATTTATTATTGTCGCGTGTATTGGGATACAGATTCACATCTACCCACCGGTGCGCATGTGCGGGAGGGGGATTCTCCCAGAGGGCCGCGCGCGGGCCGCCGCCGCATTGAAGCCGCCTCCCCTGGCAACGCAAGATGGCCGCGAGCCGTCTCCCCTGGCAAAGCAAGATCCTGGTGAATCTCCTCTGCACCTTTTCCAGTGCTATCACATCCCTCCTATCCTGTGCATTCCACAACTGCACAATGTTTCGATGAGGGGCGGCACAGTGGTTAGCGCTGCTGCCTCACAGCGCCAGGGACCCGGGTTTGATTCCTGGCTTGGGTCACTGTCAGTGTGGAGTTTGTACATTCTCCCCGTGTCTGCGTGGGTTTCCACCGGGTGCTGCGGTTTCCTCCCACAGTTCGAAAGACGCGCTGGTTAGGTGTATCAGCCATGCTAAATTCTCCCTAAGTTGCCCAAACAGGCACCAGAGCATGGCGACTACGGATTTTCCACAGTAACTTCATTGCAGTGTTAATGTAACCCTACTTGTGACACTAGTAAACAAACTTTTAAACCTGATACTCGATTCCCCCATGTTGGCCTTGTTCTGTGATAATTAATGCGGATGTTTAGCTTATTCAATAGTTCTTTAAGGACAGCAGACACAGGGGAAAAAACATGTGGCTCTTTACACAACAGATATATTTCAAGGGGATACTGCAGCCAACTGTATCTGAGTGGCAGTAATCTTCCCTCAGAATCAGACAGATTGTGGGTTCAGCTCAGAGCCTCAAATACTAGGCCCTTAGCATCGATCAGAGACTCCGAACACAGCATGATGGGAGAGCGGACAAAGGAAAGTGGTGTTGAATTTGTGAGCCTTGCTTTGTGGAAAGCTTTAGTGTTTGGTCAGAATGTTAATTTTTGAGTGGACCTACCATACATTAAGCTGATCTTTCTCTATACCCTATCGGTAACTGCAACACTGTATTCTGCACGCTCTCCTCTCCTTCTCCCGACTGAACTCCATGAAAGGTATGTTTTGTCTGTGTAGCGTGCAAGAAACAATACTTTTCACCGTGTCCCAATACATGGGATAGGGCGACATGGTGGACAGTGTTTAGCACTGCTGCCTCACAGCACCAGGATTCAATTCTCGGTTGGGAGTTGAGTTTGCACATTCTCCCTGTGTCTGCATGGGTTTCCTGCGGGTGCCCCGGTTTCCTTCCACAGTCCAAAGATGTGCAGATTAGGTGGAATCTGAGACGCTACAGAAGCAGGGGAAAGATTTGAAAATGAAGTGTTTCTCACCCAATTTTAAAAGATAATCCACATTCGCACCAGTCACATTTCACACACTCTGCTCAGTCCTGTGTTGGGGGGTGTTTAGTGCGAGATCAGTGTTTGCTTTTCTCAAACCGCAGTGATATTCCCAACTTATCAAGGGCAAGAGGTTTCAGTGTTTAAACATGTAAACATTACAAAACTAAACCAGACAGAAAGTGATGAGGCCTCACACCTTCAATGGAGTCATCTTCGCTCAGAGTCAGAGAGATTGTGGGTTCAGGTCAGAGCCTGAAATACTAGGCCCTTAGCATCGAGACACACAGAGACAGAGAAACACAGAGACAGAGAAATGCAGAGACAGAGAGACACACACAGATACATAGAGAGATATACACACAGAGGCAGAGAGAGAGACACAGATCCAGAGAAGTACAGAGACAGAGAGACACACAGATACACAGAGAGATAGAGACAGAGAGACACACACATAAACACACTAACAGAGAAATACAGAAAGAGAGTTTGGCAAAGTCAGATTTAATTTTCCATTCAATATTTATTTAAAAATTCAGAGAATATTTTACAGGAAAATTGATTTTAAAGTTAACAAAAGTGAATCTGACCTTTGAGCTTCACAATGAGATCTGAACCCCTACGCTCTGAGCTGCCCAATATCTGTACAGCTGTACCAGACACCAGAAAGAGAAAACCAGAGCTCAACATCACGGGAAATGAACAATTGTGAATAAGGAACGAGAAAAGTTATTAATTTATACCTGAGATTTAAACTACAGGAAAACTATTAACTACAATTACATTACAACAAAAGTTACCTTCTACATTTCACACTGAAAACAGAACTACCGCCCACAATTGTCTCAGTGACAGATTCAGAATGATAAACTGAGAGAATTTCACTGTTGGAGTCACCGACAGCAGATATTGTATTTGTGTCAATCAGGAATCTTAATAATCAGCTGAAGGAAATCTGCAACGTCCAAAATTCAACCCATCACTTGATCTGTAAAAGAAAGATACAATAATGAAGCAGATGTTTATGATGCGGGACATTAATGTTAGAGTTTTTAATCAATGAATCATTTCGAGATTTTTCAAATCCCTTCTGTTTGACAATCCACTCTGACACCAGTTCCATTTCACACTCTCTGCTCAGTCCTGTGTTGGGGGGGGTGTTTAGTGTGGGATCAGTGTTTGCTTTTCTCAAACCACACTGATATTCCCAACAAGGGCAAGAGGTTTCAGTGTTTAAAAATGTAAAGATTTCAGAACAAAACCAGACAGAGAGTGATGAGGCCTCACACCTTCAATGTAGTGATTCCCCCAATCTTTCCTTTTGTATATTGCTTCCTTCGTCTGTCTGAAGTATTGGAGACGTCGACATCACTGAAACAATACAATCTCTCGGGACAATCACTGTAAACAGCTTCTGGAAACAAATTAACACTTTAATCACCCAAAAAGCTGAATGTCCATTCAAACATCTCCCTCCCCACATCCTTGTAAATGCAAAGATAACTCCCATTTCCCCAAAGCAGGAAGATGTGAAATGGAAACATCTTCAGCTTTTTACACACTGCACTTTTCCACGGACCAAAATGTTTCAAAACATTTGCTGAAGTTTTGTTTTAAACTCTTTATCAATGTCCTTCCAGGTTTAGTGTGAAGGTTTGTGTTCCACACTGAGCCCCTCTCAGTCTCCACACGGAGCTTGTGTGTGTGTGCTGATGCTCCTGTCATTTTGGATGGATACTGTGTGAAGCTACATTCTCTCCCAGTGAGTTTCTGATCTACTTCACTCTCTCTGCGGCTGGAGCAATGTCCAGCAGGCAGCAGAGGATGGCAGTGTATCACTGTCAGCACAATAGACAAACAGCCTTTAGCAAGAGAGGCTTTGACCCTTTTTCAAACCAAATCCCCAATTTGATGTTTCCAGCTGCGCTGTTTACAATGCTGCTGAATATTGTGTGTCTTTGGTAAACTGGGATGTGTAGCATTCAGTCACATTAAGTGGTGAATAAATACGTCAACACTGTGCGTATCTTTCTGTGTGTGTGTGTCAGCGTGCATGTGTGTCAATGTATTTAAATCTCAAAGGAAAATAGGAGCAGGTGTAGGCCATTTGGCCCATCGATCCTGCGCCAGCATTCAAACAGATCATGGGGCACGTACGCACACAAAACACGCACACACCAACACACACAAAACACGCACACACACAAAGCACGCACACACAAACACACATAAAACACGCACAATAAACACACACACACACAAACACAATAAACACACAAACACACAGAAACACACACACACACATCAAAAACACAGCACTGCTGCCTCACAGCGCCAGGGACTCGGGTTCGGTTCCCGCTTTGGGTCACTGTCTGTGCGGAGTTTGCCCGTTCTCCCTTTGTCTGCGTGGGTTTCCTCCGGGTGCTCCGGTTTCCTCCCACAGTCTGAAAGACGTTCTGGTTAGGGTGCATTGGCCGTGCTTAATTGTCTCTCCGCGTCAGAGAGACAAAATCGGGTAAATGCATGGGGTTATGGAGATGGGGCCTGAGTGGGATTGTGGGTCGGTGCAGACTCAATGGGCCAAATGGCCTCCTTCTGCACTGGAGGAGTCTAGGATTCTATTAAAACACACAGAAACAGATATTCTCACCCAGTAACACTCAGACGCACACAGTAATAAACACACACCGAAACATGTCCACGCACACACACACACACACGCACGCATGCACACACACACACGCATGCACACACACACAAACAGACACACACACAAACAGACACACACACACACACACAAACAAACACACACAAACAAACACACACACACAAACAAACACACACACACATATTCCTATTTTATTTCACACAATCGATTTGTGTCTTGAACATGCTGAATGATTGGGCTTCCACATCCCCCTGGAATAGAAAATTCCAAAGATTCACCACCCTCTGAGTGAAGAAATTCCTCCTCATCTCAGACTTCAAAGGTCTGCCCCTGATTCTGAGATTGTGTCCCCTGGTTCTAGTCTCACCAGCCAGGGGAAACATCCAATCTACATCCACCCTGTCACACCCTGGAAGAATTTTAAGTCTGTTTCAATGGGGTCGCCTCTCATTCTTCAAGGGTTCAAGGCCGACTTCCGGACTTGATGGCCATGGAAGGTGTGCTCATAACGGGGCCAAACAGCTGGATTATCAAACAGTAAATCCTGCCGGGATCATGTATCAGTAAACTCTGCCCGAAACCTCTCTCAGTTATTACAATCTGGGCCTTGTATCAGTAATCTCTGCCCGAAACCTCTCTCAGTTATTACAATCTGGGCCTGGTATCAGTAAACTCTGCCCTAAACCTCTCTCAGTTATTACAATCTGGGCCTGGTATCAGAAAACTCTGCCCTAAACCTCTCTCAGTTATTACAATCTGGGCCTTGTATCAGTAATCTCTGCCCTAAACCTCTCTGTTATTACAATCTGGGCCTGGTATCATTAATCACTGCCCGAAACCTCTCTCAGTTATTACAATCTGGACCTTGTATCAGTAATCTCTGCCCTAAACCTCTCTCAGTTATTACAATCTGGGCCTGGTATCAGTAAACTCTGCCCGAAACCTCTCTCAGTTATTACAATCTGGGACTTGTATCAGTAATCTCTGCCCGAAACCGCTCTCAGTTATTACAATCTGGGCCTGGTATCAGAAATCTCTGCCCTAAACCTCTCTGTTATTACAATCTGGGCCTGGTATCAGTAATCACTGCCCGAAACCTCTCTCAGTTATTACAATCTGGGCCTGGTATCAGTAATCTCTGCCCTAAACCTCTCTCAGTTATTACAATCTGGGCCTGGTATCAGTAATCTCTGCCCGAAACCTCTCTCAGTTATTACAATCTGGGCCTGGTATCAGTAATCTCTGCCCTAAACCTCTCTCAGTTATTACAATCTGGCCTGGTATCAGTAATCTCTGCCCTAAACCTCTCTCAGTTATTACAATCTGGGACTTGTATCAGTAATCACTGCCCGAAACCTCTCTCAGTTATTACAATCTGGGCCTGGTATCAGTAATCTCTGCCCGAAACCTCTCTCAGTTATTACAATCTGGGCCTGGTATCAGTAATCACTGCCCTAAACCTCTCTCAGTTATTACAATCTGGGCCTGGTATCAGTAATCTCTGCCCGAAACCTCTCTCAGTTATTACAATCTGGGCCTGGTATCAGTAATCTCTGCCCAAAACCTCTCTGTTATTACAATCTGGGCCAGGTATCAGTAATCTCTGCCCTAAACCTCCCTCAGTTATTACAATCTGGGCCTGCTATCAGTAATCTCTGCCCTAAACCTCTCTCAGTTATTACAATCTGGGCCTGGTATCAGTAATCTCTGCCCTAAACCTCTCTCAGTTATTACAATCTGGGCCTGGTATCAGTAATCTCTGCCCTAAATCTCTCTCAGTTATTACAATCTGGGTCTTGTATCAGTAAATTCTGCCCTTCAGCTGATTGGAGAATATCATTGTGAATATTACTGAGTTTGGGATGTAATATTTTCCTGCTGTTGCCAATATGACTATTTTTAACATAGTTTCTGGGATCCTCCAGTCTCCCCTCAGCAGCTTTGTGGGCAGTGAGAGGTGACACACCGTTCACTAGCAGAGGGAGTTTTTGGTCCTGTCGCTGTCAATGGGATTTCCCATTGAAGTCACCTCACGCTAGCAGGAAACCAGAGGCAGGGGTACGAGAGCAGAGAATTCCCCACGAGTGAACAGCCGGAGAATCCCGGACATTAGCTCCTTTCCCAGTTATCACTGCACTCAACCCAGTCGCTGTTTATGTGCTCAGTTGTCTCAGTGAATACTACATTACACCATGCTGCTGTGGACACTACAATCAACCCTTTCTGAGTTCTCACTGTATTAATACCATGTATGGATTGATATTTCATTGGACCATGTGCAGGGTTAGATGAATATTTATTGAGGGGGACTGAGAGACAGGCAGATTGAGAAAAAATATGCACACACACTAACACTCACACTCAGACAGCCTAAAACTAAACAGATATAGAATGGAGGAGGAATCCCTTCTCCCTCTGTAAATAGAGATTAACTCGATTTCTCTTCCAAAAAGACAGCACATCTGGATGGGCAGAATAGTCTCCAATTCTACCCATGGTCCTTTTCTGATCTCCATTCTTCACATCTGCACACGTTGGCTTCAGCTCCAGTTTGTGAATGAAAGCAAACCCCTGTTCATTACAAATCCACTCAGCCTTTTCCCTCTGCTCTCTCCACACACAATCTACAAGACACAAACAGGAAAGATGGATTCCAGGAGAGAAAGGTCACACCTGATCCTCCTCTCAATGGATTCTCTGTCGCCAGAGAGAACATTCCAGCTCCTACAGAAAGTCACAACTGATTCATGTCAGGGACAGAATTGGAATGAATTGGACACAAGAGAGATGAAAGGTTTCTGCTCATCATAAAAAAGCTAAAGAGTCACTCAGTGTCATTCAGGGAGAGACCTCGCTGGTCTGTCTTTGACCCAAGTCACACACTGACTCTGAATGTCCTCACAGCAACTTGGGGATGGACATTTCTAAAGTACTATTCATGGCTTTAGGGTTTCCAAAAGTGTTTCACCGACAATGGAGCGGTTTTGAAATGTTGTCAGTGTTATTTAGGAGATAAGCAAACTTTTGATGCCACACGCATTGAGTTTAAAAATTGGCAAGCCATGTTGCAGCTTTATAGAACCATTGTTAGGCCGCACTTGGAATATAGTGTTCAATTCTGGTCGCCACACTACTAGAAGGATGTGGAGGTTTTGGAGAGGGTACAGAAAAGATTTACCAGGATGTTGCCGGGTATGGAGGGCATTAGCTATGAGGAGAGTTTGGAGAAACTTGGTTTGTTCTCACTGGAATGATGGAGGCAAGGGGGGTGACCTGATAGAAGTCGACAAGATTATGAGAGGCATGGACAGAGTGGATAGTCAGGAGCTTTTTCCCAGGGTTGAAGAGTCAATTACTAGGGGGCACAGGTTTAAGGTGCTAGGGACAAGGTTTAAAGGAGATGTACGAGGCAAGTTTTTTACACAGAGGGTGGTGGGTGCCTGGAACTCGCTGCTGGGAGAGGTAGTGGAAGCAGATACAATAATGCGTTTTAAGGGGCGTCTGGAGAAATACAAGAATAGGATGGGAATAGAGGGATATGGTCCCTGGAAGGGGAGGGGGTTTTTGTTCACACATGGTTGGTGCAGGCTTGGAGGGCCGATGGGCCTGTTCTTGTGCTGTAATTTTCTTTTTTCTAATTTCAGAGAGAGATATATACAGATACAGAGCCATAGAAAGACAGAAACAGGATGGGATTGTGCTGTACATGTTTCCGAGCTGACATTGAGACACACACGAGATGTACACCAATGATTTGGATGAGGGAACCAAAAATAATATTTCCAAGTTTGCTGATGCCATGAAACTTGTTGGGAATGTGAGGAGTGAGAAGGATGTTAAAATGTTTCACAGTGACTTCAGTAAATTGAGTGAATGGGTAAATGCGTGGCAGATGCTGTATAACGTGGACAAACGTGAATTTAACTACTTCGGACAGAGAAGCAGAATGGCAGAGGGTTATTTAAATGGTGCTAGATTGGGAAATGTTGAGATACAAAGGGACCTGGGTGTCCTAGTACACAAGAGACTGAAAGCAAGCATGCAGCTACAGCAAACAGTTAGGAAGGCAAATGATATGTTGGCCTTCATTGCAAGAGAACTTGAGGAAAGGAGCAAGGATGTCTTACTGCAGCTGTACAGGCCCTCGGTAAGACCACACCTGGAATATTGTGGACAGTTTTTGTCTCTGTAACTATGAAATGCTGCACTTACCATAGAGGGAGAGCAGCGGAGGCACACCAGACTGATTCCTGGGATGGCAGGATTGTCGTATGAGGAGAGATTGAGTCGACTGGGCCTGTATTCACTGGAGTTCCGAAGAATGAGAGGGGATCGAATTGAAATGTATAAATTCTGACTGGGCTGGAGTGACTGAATACAGGGATGTTGTTTCCTCCAGCTGAGGGGCTGAGGGGGTGGGGAGAGGGGGGTTGGGCGGAGAGGCTGGAACAAGGGGTCACAGATGGTGAAACTTTGCAATACGTTTAATCAGTAGAAACCTATCCATCTCAGTCTGTGAACGATGACTGAGCCTCCACAGCCCTCTGGGATAGGGAATTCCAAAGATTTACCATCCTGGAAGCACACGGAATTCAGGAAAACTTGGCGAGATGGATCGGAAACTGGTTTAGTAATTGGACACAAAGGGTGGTGTTGGAAGGCTGTTTGAGTGGCTGGAGGCCGGTGTCCAGTGGTGCACCACAAGGCTCCGTGCTGGGGGGCTTATTATTGTTACACATAAATGAGACAGATGATAATGTGGGGGCAATGATAAGCAAGGTTCCAGATGACACCAAGATTGGTAGGATGGTTAATAGGGAAGAAGGTTGTAGGTTACAGGAAGATATCGCTGGGTTGGTCAGATAGGCAGAGCAGTGGCAGATGGTATTTGACCCTGATAGGTGCGAGGTGATGCACTTTGGAAGCAGTAACAAGTCAAGGGAGTATTTAATGAGTTGCAGGACACTGGGAAGCTCAGAGGAACATATGGATCTGGGGCAATTATTCACAGATCCCTGAAGGCAGCAGAGCAGGTGAATCAAGTGGTAAAGAAGGCAGATGAGACAATTGCTTTTATCAGTCATGGCGCAGAGTAGAAGAGCAAAGAGTTAATGTTGGAGTTGTACAGAGTGTTGGTTAGGCCACAGCTGGAGTACCGTGTGCAGATCTGGTCACCACACCAGAGGAAGGATATGATAGCACTAGAGGGGGGTACAGAGGAGGCTCAGCAGCAAGTTGCCTGGGATGGAGTATTTGAGCTCCACGGAGAGACTGGAAAGGTTTGGATTGTTTTCTTTAGAGCAGAGAAGGCTGATTGAGGTGTGTAAGATTATGAGGGGTATGGACAGGGTGAATAGGAAACAGCTGTTCCCCTTGGTTGAGGGGTCAATCATGAGGGGACAAAGTTTTAGGGCAAAGGGCAGGAGATTCAGAGGAGAGTTGAGAAAAACATTCACTCAGAGGGTGATGGGAATCAGGAATGTACTGCCTGGGAAGGCAGTGGAGGTCGGAAACCTTACAACCTTTCAAAAGCATTTGGATGAGCACTTGAAACATCACAACATTCAAAGATATGGTACAAGAGATGGAAAATTGGATTAGCACAACTTTAGTGGTAGTTACTGTTGGTGCAGACTCAATGGGTCGAAGGGCCTTTTCTTCACTGTACCACTCTATGACTCTGAGGGAAGAAATTCCTCCTCACAGGAAGCAGAGAGTCGGAATAAATGGGAGCTTTTCTGGTTGGCGGATGGTAACTAGTGGCGTGCCGCAGGGATCAGTACTGGGGCCTCAACTATTTACCTTTTATATAGACGATCTGGAGGAGGCGACTGAGTGTAGGGTAACAAAGTTTGCAGACGACACAAAGATAAGTGGAAAAGTGAATCGTGTGGAGGGCGTAGAAGGTCTGCAGAGAGATTTGGACAGGCTGAGTGAGTGGGCGAGGATCTGGCAGATGGAGTATAACGTTGACAAATGCGAGGTTATTCACTTTGGAGGAAATAATAGCATAAAATAAAAGTCCAGTCTATTGAATCTTTCCTCAGGGGACACTCCCTCCACCCCTGGAATTAATGCAGTGAAACGTCATTGAAGTCTCTCAACAAGAATGTATTTCCTTAGGTAAGAGGATAAAACTGTACACAACACTGTGTGTGTGGTTAAAGCCCCAGTTTGTGTCTTAGTTTGACTGTATTTGGACACAAACTCACACACCACACGTGGATAAATGTGATGTTATCCACTTTGAACGGAGAAACAGAATGGCAGAGTATAGGTTAAATGGTGATAGATTGGGAATGATGGTGGACAAAGGGACCTGGATGTCCTTATACACCAGTCACTGGAAGTGAGCTTGCAGGAAAGCAAGCAGTTAGGAAGACCAATGGGATGTTGTCCTTCTTTGCAAGAGGATGTGAGTCCAGGAGCAAGGATGTCTTACTGCAGCTGGACAGGGCCTCAGTGAGACCACACCTGGAGTATTGTGGACAGTTTTGCTCTCCTTATCTGAGAAAGCATTGAAGAAAATTGCTCACTGTGAACAAACCTAAAAAAGCTGACTGATGTTTCATTCCAGATTCTCAGAGGGAGAGAGAGAGAGATTCAGAGAAAACACAGACTGAGTGAGTGAGAAAAAGGGAGTGACAGAGATCAAGAGGGGGACCGAGAGATAGTGAGTGAGAGAAATATATCAGTCAGAGTGCATCGGAAAAGGAGGATTGGGATTTGTCAGCCTTGCTTTATGGAAAGCTTTAGTGTTTGGTCAGAATGTTAACACGGTGAAGTTTGGAGCCTCTGGGGTGACAGTTGTCTGAATACAGATTCTATCTCATTGTAACATTAATGTACCACGTGTACTGAGCTCACCAACATTTGCAAACCATCGTTTGAAGAAAGCTTGCTGTTTATATTGTATGAATCCAGCCCTTTGGAAATGTAGTCAGTCTTATTCAGGAAAAGGACAAGATAATTTCAGAGGGAGAGATACAGATACAGAGGCAGACTGGGACTGAAACAGGATGGGATTGTGCTGTACAGGTTTCAGAGCTGACACTGAGACACACACAAGATGTACAGTCGCAGATTGTACCTGACACTTACAAAAAAACGTCGCAAATAGGAACAGGAGGAGACCATTCGGCCCATCGAGACTGCACCGACAATAATCCCACCCTATCCCCGTAACACCACACATTTACCCTGCTGATCCCCCCCGAAACTAGGGTCAATTTGTCACGGCCAATCAACCAACCTGGGCATCTTTTGACTGTGGGAGGAAACCGGAGCACCCGGAGGAAACCATGATCAGCCATGGTCACAATGGATGGCGGAGCAGGATGGAAGGGCTGAATGGCCTCCACCTGTTCCTATTTTCTATGTTTCTTTGTAAGTTCCACGTGGCAAAGTGTTTCTTCATTTCACTCCTAAAAGTCTAAAATACCAAACATTGTCTAAAATCAAATGTCCCCAAGTCCTGGACTCCCCAACCAGCAGAAAATGTTCCTCTTTATCAGCATCTGTGGGTCATCCTGACTCGAAACATTGGCTCCATTCCCTCTCCACAGATGCTGTTTAATGCGTTTCACTGCATTAAAACCTGCTGAGATTTTCTGTTTTTGTTTCAGCGCCTGTTCGGCGACACTGAGGGAGAATTTAGCATGGCCAATGCACCCTAACCATCGTGTCTTTCGAACTGTGGGGGGAAAGTGGAGCAGGCGGAGGAAACCCACGCAGACACGGGGAGAATGTACAGACTCCGCACAGACAGTGACCCAAGCCTGGAATCGACCCTGGGTCCCTGGCGCTCTGAGGCAGCAGTGCTAACCTCTGTGCCACCCATGATTCCTGCATCTGCAGTATTTTGCTTTTAGCTTTCTTCTTTATTAACCCTCTCCATTTCACTTATTATTTTGAAGGGTTTCATTAAGTCACTCCTTAACCTCAATCCCAGTGTTTCAGAGTAAATCTTCACCGACACAAAAACCATACAATCACCACAGTGCAGAAGGAGGCCATTCAGCCTATCGGGTCTGTACTGACTCTCCGAAAGAGCATCTATCCGCATAACGCCATGCATTTACCAGAGCAAATTCCCCGAACCTACACATCCCTGGACACTAAGGGGCAATTTAGCATGGCCAATTAACCTAAACCGCACACCTTTGGAGTGTGGGAGGAAACCGGGGCACCCGGAGGAAACCCACGCAGACACGGGGAGAATGTGTAAACTCCACACAGACAGTCACCCGAGGCTGGAATTGAACCCGGGTCCCTGGCGCTGTGAGGCAGCAGTGCCAACCACTGTGCCATTGTACCACCCTGCTCAGAAAACACTTCCAACCCAAACACAACACACAGAGTAAAATCCCCTCTGCTCTGTCCAAGGAATTTTTAATTGCAGATTTTTAGATTGACTTTTTAGGAAAAACAGAACTCAAATTGCTCAGCATCCCAGTGTGGACTCTTGTTTATTCCAACCATGATCTCATCCCCGCAGATTCAAACATGAAGTTTAAGCTGTGGATACAGTTGTGTCTGTCTGTCTCAGAGTTTGTGTATTCAGTCTTTCACTGCCTTTTAAACTTCTCTGAAGAATTTGAATGCTGGATGTTGCTTAATCATTCCTTTCTCTCAGCACATGGAACTGGTGAAACTTCAAGGGTCACAATCTAATGTCAGTAACAAAGAACTGTATCTTTATTCATCCATCATTTCCAATCTCTGAATAGATCACACACATTTCCAGAATGCAGGAAGCTCTCAATGGAAACTGCTTCCAATTATTCCCCAATACAATTGTTCACACGTTACTGTGAACTACATTCCACTGACACTCCCAAAGCAGCCACAGAAAAGTGACTGGTTATTTTAAACATTGAAACTGAACTATATTAACTTACGATTCACTCACATTGTACAGAAATGTTGACCCTGTGGGATGACAGTTTGGGGGTAACATTGCAACATTAAGGTCCCCTGCGTATTGTGTTTGACAACATTTGCAGCATTTCCAAGATATCAGCGACATTGCTGTGTGTATTGTGTGAATCAAGCTGTGAAATATCCACACATATTGAACTCCCACTGCTGCTGCCTTTTCATCATTTATAAACACACAAACTAGAAGCAGGAGGAGGCCATTCGGCCCTTCCAGCCTGCTCCAACATTCATTATGATCATGGCTGATCATCAAATTCAACATCCTGATCCCACTTTAGCCCCAAGAGCTCCATCCAATTGCTGGATAAAATTAGATCCCTGTTTGTTCCCACATTGAAGCGATCGAAGAGTGGATACCTCAAGTATTTCGATGCAGAGAAAACCTTCCTCGACACTGTCCCCACCAAACACACTCAGGACAGATACAGCACGGGGTTAGATACAGAGTAAAGCTCCCTCGACACTGTCCCCACCAAACACACTCAGGACAGATACAGCACGGGGTTAGATACAGAGTAAAGCTCGCTGTACACTGTCCCCATCAAACACACCCAGGACAGATACAGCACGGGGTTACATACAGAGTAAAGCTCCCCCTACACTGTCCCCATCAAACACTCCCAGGACAGACACAGCAAAGAGTTCGATACAGAGTAAAGCTCCCTCCATACTGTCCCCATCAAACACTCCCAGGGCAGATACAGCATGGGTGTAGATACAGAGTAAAGCTCCCTCTACACTATCCCCATCAAACACTCCCAGGACAGATACAGCACGGGGTTCGATACAGAGTAAAGCTCCCTCTACACTGTCCCCATCAAACACTAACAGGACAGGTACAGCACGGGGTTAGATGCAGAGTAAAGCTCCCACTACACTGTCCCCATCAAACACTCCCAAGACAGGTACAGCACGGGGTTCGATACAGAGTAAAGCTCCCTCTACACTGTCCCCATCAAACACTCCCAGGACAGGTACAGCACGGGTTAGATACAGAGTAAACCTCCCACTACACTGTCCCCATCAAACACTCCCAAGACAGGTACAGCGCGGGGTTAGATACAGAGTAAAGCTCCCTCTACACTGTCCCCATCAAACACTCCCAAGACAGGTACAGCACGGGGTTCGATACAGAGTAAAGCTCCCTCTACACTGTCCCCATCAAACACTCCCAAGACAGGTACAGCAAGCACAACACGGGGTTAGGTACAGAATAAAGGTTCCTCTACACTGTCCCCATGAAACACTCCCAGAACAGGTACAGCATGGGGTTAGATACAGAGTAAAGCTCACTGTACAGTCCCCATCAAACAGTCCCAGAACAGATACAGCACGGGGTTAGATATAGAGTAAAGCTCCCTCTACACTATCCCCATCAAACACTCCCAGGACATGTACAGCACGGGTTGAGATACAGAGTAAACCTCCCTCTACACTGTCCCCATCCAACACACCCAGGACAGGTACAGCACGGGGTTAGATACAGAGTAAAGCTCCCTCCACAATATCCCCATCAGACAAACCAAGGACAGGTACAGCACGGGATTAGATAGAGAGGAAAGCTCCCTCAACACTGTCCCCATGAAACACTCCCAGGACAGGTACAGCATGGGGTTAGATACAGAGTAGATCTCCCTCTCCACTGTCCCCATCAAACACTCCCAGGACATGTACAGCACGGGTTAAGATACAGAGTGAAGCTCCCTCGACAATGTCCCCATCAAACACACCCAGGACAGGTACAGCACGTGTTTAGATACAGAGTGAAGCTCCCTCTACACTGTCCCCCATCAAACACTCCCAGGACAGGTACAGCACGGGGTTAGATACAGAGTAAAGCTCCCTCTACACTGTCCCCATCAAACACACCCAGGACAGGTACAGCACAGGTTTAGATACAGAGTGAAGCTCCCTATACACTGTCCCCATCAAATAATCCAATGACAGATACAGCATGGTGCTAGATTAAAGGAAAAGCTGCCTCCACATTGTGCACATCAAACACACCCAGGACAGGTACAGCACGGGAGAGAAAGTGTGTGTGAGAGAGAGTGTGTGTGTGAGAGAGAGAGAGTGTGTGCGAGAGAGTGTGTGCGAGAGAGAGAGCGTGTGCGAGAGAGAGAGCGTGTGTGTGAGAGAGAGCGTGTACAAGAGAGAGCGAGCGCGTGAGAGAGTGCGTGTGTGTGTATGAGACAGTGTGTGTGCGAGAGAGAGTGTGTGTGCGAGAGAGAGTGTGTGTGTGAGAGAGAGTCTGTGTGTGAGAGAGAGTCTGTGTGTGAGAGAGAGTGTGTGTGTGAGAGAGAGTGTGTGTGTGAGAGGGAGTGTGTGTGTGAGAGGGAGTGTGTGTGTGAGAGGGAGTGTGTGTGTGAGAGGGAGTGTGTGTGTGAGAGGGAGTGTGTGTGTGAGAGGGAGTGTGTGTGTGAGAGGGAGTGTGTGTGTGAGAGAGTGTGTGTGTGTTTGAGAGAGAGTGTATGTGTGAGAGAGAGAGAGTATGTGTGAGAGAGAAAGTGTGTGTGACAGAGCGAAAGAGCATGTGTGTGAGAGAGAGAGTGCGTAAGAGATAGTGTATGTGTGTGTGAGAGACAGAGAGAGCATGTGTGTGTGTGTGTGCCTGAGAGTGTGTAAGGAGAGCGTGTGTGTGACCTGATCTTCCTCTACAGTCTATCAGTAACTGAAACACGGGATTAGATGCAAAGTAAAGCTCCCTCGACACTGATCCCATCAAACACTCCCAGGAAAGGTACAGGTACAGCACAGAGTTCGATACAGAGTAAAGCTCTCTCTACACTGTTCCCATCAAACGCTCCCAGGACAGATACAGCACGGGGTTAGATACAGAGTAAAGCTCCCTCTACACTGTTCCCATCAAACACTCCCAGGACAGATACAGGAAGTGGTTAGATACAGAGTAAATCTCCCACTTCACTGTTCCATCAAACACTCCCAGGACAGAAACAGCACGGGGTTAGATACAGAGAAAAGGTCCCTCTACACTGTCCCCATCAAATACTCCCAGGACAGGTACAGCACAGGGTTAGATGCAGAGTAAAGCTCCCTCTACACTGTCCCCATCAAACACTCCCAGGACAGGTACAGCACGGGGTTAGATACAGAGTAAAGCTCCCTCCACACTGTCCCCATCAAACACACTCAGGACAGGTGCAGCACGGGGTTAGATACAGAGTAAAGCTCCCTCTACACTGTCCCATCAAACACTCCCAGGACAGGTACAGCACGGGGTTAGATACAGAGTAAAGCTCCCTCGACACTGTCCCCATCAAACACTCCCAGGACAGGTACAGCACGGGGTTAGATACAGAGTAAAGCTCCCTCTACACTGTCCCCATGAAACACTCCCAGGACAGGTACAGCACGGGGTTAGATACAGAGTAAAGCTCCCTCTACACTGTCCCCATGAAACACTCCCAGGACAGGTACAGCACGGGGTTAGATACAGAGGAAAGCTCCCACTTCACTGTCCTCATCAGACACTCCAAGAACAGATACAGCAAGGGGTTAGATATGGAGTAAAGCTCCCTCTACAATATCCCCATCAGACAAACCAAGGACAGGTGCAGCACGGGGCTAGATACAGAGTGAAGCTCCCTCGACACTGTCCCCATCAAACACACCCAGGATAGGTACAGCATGGGTTTAGATACAGAGTGAAGCTCCCTCGACACTGTCCCCATCAAACACACCCAGGACAGGTACAGCATGGGTTTAGATACAGAGTGAAGCTCCCTCGACACTGTCCCCATCAAACACTCCCAGGACAGGTACAGCATGGGTTTAGATACAGAGTGAAGCTCCCTATACACTGTCCCCATCAAATAATCCAATGACAGATACAGCATGGTGCTAGATTTAAGGAAAAGCTGCCTCCACATTGTGCACATCAAACACACCCAGGACAGGTACAGCACGGGGTTAGATACAGCTCAAATCTTCCTCTACATTTTGCCCCATCATTGTGTGTGTGTGTGAGAATGTGTGTGTGAGAGAATGTGTGTGTGTGTGAGAGAGAGAGAGTGTGTGTGTGTGTGAGAGAGTGTGTGCGAGAGAAAGAGTGTGTGAGAAAGTGTGTGTGTGAGAGAGTGTGTGCGAGAGAGAGTTTGTCTGAGAGAGAGTGTGTGTGAGAGAGAGTGTGTGTGTGAGAGTGTGTGCGAGAGAGTGTGTGCGAGAGAGAGAGTGTGCGTGTGTGTGAGAGAGTGTGTGTGTGTGAGAGTGTGTGCGTGAGAGAGAGAGTATATGTTTGAGAGAGATTGTATGTGTGAGAGAGAGAGTGTATGTGTGAGAGAGTGAGTGTATGTGTGTGAGAGAGAGTGTATGTGTGTGAGAGAGTGAGTGTATGTGTGCATGTGTGTGAGAGTGTGCCAGTGAGAGAGAGTGCATGGGTGAGAGTGTGTGAGCGTGAAAGTGTGTGTGAGAGAATGTGTGTGAGAAAGTGTGTGAGAGAGAAAGTGTGTGAGACAGAGAGAAAGAGTGTGTGTGTGTGAGAGAGAGAGTGCGTAAGAGATAGTGTATGTGTGTGTGAGAGACAGAGAGAGCATGTGTGTGTGTGTGTCTGAGAGTGTGTATGGAGAGCATGTGTGTGACCTGATCTTCCTCTACAGTCTATCAGTAACTGAAACACGGGATTAGATGCAAAGTAAAGCTCCCTCGACACTGTTCCCATCAAACACTCCCAGGACAGATACAGCACGGGCTTAGATACAGAGTAAAGCTTCCTCTACACTGTCCCCATCAAACACTCCCAGGACAGGTACAGCACGGGCTTAGATACAGAGTAAAGCTTCCTCTACACTGTCCCCATCAAACACTCCCAGGACAGGTCCAGCACGGGGTTAGATACAGAGTAAATCTCCCTCTGCACTGTTCCCATCAAACACTCCGAGGACAGGTACAGCACGGGGTTAGATACAGAGTAAAGCTTCCTCTACACTGTCCCCATCAAACACACACAGGACAGGTACAACACGGGGTTAGATACAGAGTAAAGCTTCCTCTACACTGTCCCCATCAAACACACACAGGACAGGTACAGCACAGGGTTAGATACAGAGTAAAGCTTCCTCTACACTGTCCCCATCAAACACACACAGGACAGGTACAGCACGGGGTTAGATACAGATAAAGCTCCCTCTGCACTGTCACTATCAAATAACTATCAAATCTCCACATCATGACTATCAAATATTCCAATGACAGATACAGCATGGGGATAGATACAGGGAAAAGCTGCCTACACATCAAACACACCCAGGACAGGTACAGCATCGGGTGAGATACAGCGTATATCTCCCTCTGCATTGTGTGTGTGAGAGAGAATGTGTGAGTGTGAGAGAGAGTGCGTGTGTGAGAGAGAATATGACTTTGTGTGTGTGTGTGAGAGGGAGAGTGTGAGAAAGAGAGACAATGTGTGATGGAGACAGAGTGCGTCTGAGAGAGTGTGTGTGTGTGTGTGAGAGAGAGTGTGTGTGTCTCTGAGAGTGTGAGAGAGTGTGTGTGTGAGAGAGAGCGTGTGTGTGTGAGAGAGTGTGTGTCTGTGTGTGTGAGAGAGTGTGTGTGTCTGAGAGTGTGAGAGAGAGTGTGTGTGAGAGAGAGAGAGAGCGTGTGTGTGAGAGAGTGTGTGTGTCTGAGTGTGTGAGAGAGTGTGTGTGCGAGAGAGAGAGAGCGTGTGTGTGAGAGAGAGTGTGTGTGTGTGTGTGAGAGAGTGTGTGTGTCTGAGTGTGTGAGAGAGTGTGTGTGCGAGAGAGAGAGCGTGTGTGTGCATGAGATTATGTGTGTGTCTCAGAGTGTGTAAGAGAGAGTGTGTGTGTGTGAGAGATTATGTGTGTGTCTAAGAGTGTGTAAGAGAGAGTGTGTGTGTGAGCTGATCTTTTTCTACAGTCTATCGGTAACTGCAACACTATATTCTGCACCCTTTCCTCTCCTTCTCCCTGTGTACTCTATGTACAGAATGTTTTGTCTGTATAGCGCACAAGAAACAATACTTTTCACTGCATCCCAATACAAATCAATCAAATCAAATCAAATTAACACGGTGAAGTTTGGACCCTGTGGGGTGACAGTTGTCTGAATACAGATTCTATCTTATTGTAACATTCAGGTACCACGTGTACTGAGCTCACCAGCGTTCTGTCTGTATTGTGTGAATCCAGTCTTGAAATATCCACTCATGTTGCTAATTCTGCCAAGACAGAAACAGAAAGAGTGTTTGAATTCTCCGTGATTCGACCCCTTAACGATAAACAACATGGTGGATGAGAGGGATAGAGAGGGAGAGGGAGAGAGAGAGAGGAAGAGAGAGAGATGGAGCGATGCAGAGTAACAGAGAGATAGGGAGAGGGAGCAATGCAGAGAGTAACAGTTAGACAGTGAGGAATAGAGATTAATTCAGATGGATAGTGAGTGACAGGGGAGTCCGAGACGCTCCATAAGCAAGGTAAAGATTTGAAAATGGAGGAGTGTTTCTTACCCACTTTTAAAAGACAATCCACACTCACACCAGTCACATTTCACACTCTCTGCTCAGTCCTGTGTTTTGGGGGTGTTGAGTGTGGGATCAGTGTTTGCTTTTCTCAAACCGCACTGATATTCCCAACAAGGGCAAGACGTTTCAGTGTTTAAAAATGTAAACATTTAAAAACAAAAGCAGACAGGATTTGGTTAAATCTCACGGGATCCAGGGTGAGGTAGCCAAATGGATATAAAATAGGCTTGATGACAGAAGACAGAGGGTGGTTGTAGAGGGTTGTTTTTTTGGTCAAACTGGAGGCCTGTGACCAGCGGGGTGCCTCAGGGATCGGTGCTGGGTCCACTGTTATTTGTCATTTATATTAATGATTTGGATGAGAATTTAGGAGGCATGGTTTGTAAGTTTGCAGTTGACACCAAGATTTGTGGCATAGTGGACAGTGAAGAAGGTTATCTCGGGTTGCAATGGGATCTTGATCAATTGGGCCAGTGGGCTGTTGAATGGCAGATGGAGTTTAATTTAGATAAATGCGAGGTGATACATTTTGGTGGATCGAACCAACACAGGACTTACTCAGTTAATGGTAGGGTGTTGGTGAGAGTTACAGAACAAAGGGATCTCGGGGTACAGATTGATAGCTCCTTGAAAGTGGGGTCACAGGTGGATATAGTGGTGAAGAAGGCATTCCACATGCTTGGTTTCATTGGTCAGAACATGGAATACAGGAGTTGGGACGAGTTGTTGAAGTTGTACAAGACATTGGTAAGACCACACTTGGAATGCTGTGTATTGTTCTGGTCACCCTTATAGAAAGGAGATGATTAAGCTGGAAAGTGTGCAGAAAAGAATGACTGGGATGCCAAGGGGTCCTGATGGTTTGAGTTATAATGAGAGGCTGGATACTCTGGGACTTTTTTTCCCTTGAGTTGGCTTAGTGGTGTTCTTCTAGAGGTCTCTAAAATAATGAGGGCATGGATATAGCAGCTTTATAGAACCTTAGTTAGGCCGCACTTGGAATATAGTGTTCAATTCTGATCGACACACGACCAGAAAGATGTGGAGAATTTGGAGAGGGTTCAGAAAAGATTTACCAGGATGTTGCCTGGTATGGAGGGCATTAGCTCTGAGGAGAGATTGGAGAAACTTGGTTTGTTCTCACTGGAACGACGGAGGTTGAGGGGCGACCTGATAGAATTCTACAAGATTATGAGGGGCATGGACAGAGTGGATAGTCAGAAGCTTTTTACCAGGGTGGAAGATTCAAAATCTAGGGGGCATAGGTTTAAGGTGTGAGGAGCAAGGTTTAAAGGAGATGTACAAGGCAAGTTTTTTTACACAGAGGGTGGTGGGTGCCTGGAACTCGCTGCCGGGGGAGGGAGTGGAAGCAGATACGATAGTGAGTTTTACGGAACGTCTGGACAAATACATAAATAGGATGGGAATAGAGGGATATGGTCCCCGGAAGGGTAGGGGGTTTTAGTTCAGTCGGGCAGCATGGTTGGTGCAGGCTTGGAGGGCCCAAGGGACTGTTCCTGTGCTGTAATTCTCTTTGTTCTTTGAGAAGCTCGTCAACATCTTTTCCAAAAGGGAGGGCAGTCTTAAACTAGAAGACATAGGTTTAAGGTGAGAGGGGAGAGGGTCCAGAGGGCAATTCTTTTCACACATAGGGTGGTGAGGGATTGGAACAAGCTGCCAGAAGTCGTAGTAGAAGCGGACACAATTTTATATTTTAAAAAGCATTTAGACAGTTATTCTGGTAAGATTGGTATGGAGGGATTTGGGCCAAACGCAAGGCATTTGATACGAGCTTTATGGTTAAAAACTGGGTGGCAGGGAAAAGTTGGGCCAAAGGGCCCATTTGTATCTGAGCTCTGTTTTCTGCCCGGAAACCATTTCTCAATCCATCCCAGTGTTTTCCAAATTTGTGGATTGGACACAGTAAATTGCCGTTTCCTGTCCAAAGCTGTGTTGGTTCGGTGGATTAAGGTAAATGTGTGGGGTTACGGGGATAGGGCTGCGTCAAGGGCCTTGGTAAGATACTGTGTCAGAGAGTCAGTACAGACTCGATGGGCTGAATGGTCTCCTTCTGCACTGCAGGGATTCTGTGACTCTACTATTAAGATCCCTTTGTCATTTGAAGCTTCCAGCTAAAATGCTGACAATGCTGCCTATTTCTGTGCACTTTGGCAAACGTTCTGTC